>NW_026057582.1:28797435-28873782 GCF_023721935.1 Panthera uncia
AGAGGAAGCCACTAAAGGGTCAGAGAAAGGTCAGAGGAAGCCACTAAGGATCCACGTATAAACCAAAGGTATAGGGGGGTAGAACCACGTCTGAGCCGAATGTAGTCAGGAGGTAACTTGAGGGGTTTCTGTTCTAGTGATAAAAAAGCGTCAAATTAAGGTAGGAAATAATGTAATTTCACCATCTCATGAATTTTTCCCCACATCTCTTTCTTTCTCGAACATTGAAACATTTTTTTTTTTTTTTTTTTTTTTTCCTCATTTCTATCCCCCAAATAGTGATATCGTCGCTGATCCAGGGATTGGACGGCTCGGCCGGCGTGATCAATGGATCGTATTCCACATACTGTTCTGTGTAAGCAATTAAGCTGCGGGAGGGAAGCAAAGCAAAGTACGCCACTGTTTTCCATAAAAACTTGCATTTTTACACAAACGTTGTAACTGTCTTTATAGGATTCCAAGTTAAAGGGAAAATGACAAATCGAGCTGTTTCTATTTATGCTTGTTCTCTTCTCATGAGGAACGTATTGTTTTTTGCATTCCTGCTGTCGTACGTACACATTTTATATCTTTTCCCCACGTTACTCTTTACCTGGACCCTGGTGCACCCCTTGCTGGTGGCACTAGCCTGACTGATACACAGGTCCAAACCTGCGTGTGTATCACCCTCTCACGGAGACTAGGGATCTCGGGGCATCTGGGTCACACCAAGGACACTCAAATCCGTCCAGGCTGCCAGTCAAGGGTTCCCAACTGGGAGACTTCCGTACGACAAAGACTAAAATCCTGACGGACCATAAGGAGGTAATGCATTATAAGCATTATATCCACAAAGCAGCTTAGTTTTTCCGGTTATACTGTAAACGGCCACATTATCTTTTCGAATGAAATTTTCATTGCATCAAAAGGCATGTGGTTAAAACAATAAAATAGTACAAAATGATCTCACACACACAACACACACTCTCTGCTCACAGAGACATCTGCTTTCTACCCTTCTGTTTCCTTTAGCATTTACCTGTGTATTTCTAAATTGTGTTTTTATAGTTGTTCTTGATTATCAATTTTTTATTTAAAAAATTTTTAAATTTTATTTATTTTTTTAGAGAGATACAGAGACAGCATGAGCAAGGGAGGGGCAGAGAGAGAGAGAGAGAGAGAAGAGAGAGAATCCTAAGTAGGCTCTGCACCATCAGCACAGAGCCCAACGCGGGGCTCGAACTCTCGAAACTGTAAGATCATGACCTGAGCTGAAACCGAGAATCGGGTGCTTCACCGACTGAGCCACCCAGCTGCCCCTTGATTATCAATTTTAGATGAGGATTTAACTCTCTTCGCCAGTCCCCAACTCCCCCCACCACTTCCTCCCACGATCCTCCTAAGAGACGTATAATAATTTTTGTGAAATCAATCGTCAGTGTCCACATTATTAAACTAGATATAAATTGCTTCCTGCTAAGTAGCATACCACCCTTTCCAAATGTTCTAACAAATCTGTAAAACACCTAGCAACAATTTTTCCACATATATTTTGTTTAAGTTTATTTATTTTGAGAGAGGAATGAGTGGGGGAGGAGCAGAGAGAGAGGGGGGACAGAAGATCTGAAGCAGGTTCTATGCTGACAGCAGAGATCCCGACGTGGGGCTCAGACTCACAAACCATGAGATCGTGACCTGAGCCGAAGTCAGACACTTAACCGACTGAGCCACCCAGGTGCCCCCAATTTTCCCACATCTTAAACACCTTAGCCAATTCTTGTTCAGTTCTGTCTCCCTGTCTCCCGGAGGTCCTCTCTCCAAAGTCTGGAGTCCTCTTTCTCCAATCTGGACTGTTTGCTCTACACACTTGATGTAAAATCACCCTCCTGGGACGTCCCTGACTTCTGTCTATGCTTTGCTTCCTGGACTTTATGTCCGTCTACTGGTTTTACTCTCTGGTTGTGCTGAGATACTCCTTTAGTGGTTTCCTAAGAAAGGATGCATAGAACCTAACTATTTCAAGTCCTGGCAGGTCTAAAAATATTTTTATTTTATCTTTATACTTGGCAGATAGTGCTGGACCTAGAACCCCAGGTTAAAAATCATTTTCCTTCAGAATTCTGAAGGCGTTGCTCTACTGTATTTTTGGCATCCAGTGTTACCGCTGAGAAGTGTGGATCCAGTTTGATTCTTGTTCTTTTGCTTAGTTTCTTTCCTCTCTGGAAACAGCATCTTCTCTTTAGTGCTACAGTGCCCTGAAATTTCACCCTGGCTTTTGCTGGTGTTTTTTATTTATTGTGCTTGGTACAACGTGCAATGGATAAAAAAATATTTCCCAGAAGTATTATTTCTTTGTTAATTTCATACCTTCATTTCTTCTGTTTCCTCTTTCTATAATTCTCTCTAGTTGGATATTGGACCTTCTGGATTGATAATCTAATTTTCCTAAATTTGCCCTGCCGTTTTTCACCTTTTTGTCTTTTTAGTTTGATGGTTCTTCCCATCTTGTTATTTATTTACTTTTTAAAAATTTGGGCTATCACTTTCTTTTTTATATTTATTATTTTTGAGAGACAGAGAGAGACAGAGCACTAGTCAGGGAGGGATAGAGAGAGAGGGAAACACAGAATCCAAAGCAGGCTCCAGGCTCTGAGCTGTCAGCACAGAGCCCGATGTGGGGCTCAAACTCACAAATCACGAGATCATGACCTGAGCTGAAGTTGGACGCTTAACTGACTGAGCCACCCAGGCGCCCCTGGGCTATCACTTTCTTAAGCTTCCAGAGCTCACTTTTATTTATCACAGGATCTAATTTTTGATTTATGCATAAAATATTCTGATATCTGACATTAATATTTCTGAGGATATTAATTATGTATTTTTATTTTCTGTTTCTTGAATAGTTTTTGGTTCCTCCAAGTCCGTTTTGCTCTTTGTTTGCCTCATACTCCCTCACATTGGGGTTTCCCTTGAGTGTCTGGAAAATCTCTGGGCATCCACTTGTGTTTAAGAGCGAGATACTAAAACCTGCTTGGAGGCTCAGTGTGTGCGTGGATAGGGCTTCGTTGACAGATCACGGCAGCTCACCAGTCTTTTCACTAGAGCTCCCAATGAGGGATTTGGGGCCTTTTCTTTGGGGACATTGATTTTTCTCTAGAGCAACGGTGAGTAAACATTTTCTGTAAGACAAAGCAAATATTTTAGGTTTTACAGGCCAGATGGGTCCATTACAACTCCTCAGCTCTTCTGTTGCAGTAAAAAGCAGTCATCGATAATTCAGGAATGAATGCATGTGACCGTATTCGAATAAAACTTTACTTGTGAAAACAGTAGCGTGGAGAAGATGTGGCCCACAGGTTGTAGTTTTCTAATCTTTTGCCTGTGGGTGTATACCTCTGGCTCCTGGAGGGTGAAGAACCAGGCAGAGGACGGTTGGAGGGTTCCACTGTTCAGTATGTAGATCTTCCATTAATTCACTAGTTTTCAGTGGGCCCTTTACGATGTGATGTGCCTGAATTCTGAGCTGATGTGATTCAATTTCTTTAGAGAATAAGCTGCCCATCTCCTGTGGTGGTAGCAAGTGGGAGAGACGGTCTCCTAGTAGGGCAGGGATCTAGGGATCCAAAGATCCAGAGACAGACTCTACCCATTTCTCTGGGTTAGCCCCATGCTTCATTTTTTCCTTCCATGGTCTCCAATGACTTTAAGAGCCAAGACCAGACTTTTGTAGGGCAATCGGGTTCCCTTTGTTATAATACTCACACTCTTAACACGTAGGTTATAATGTTCTTCACTCTGTCCCCAGCCACCTTCTTTTTTTTTTATTTTTTTTTTATTTTAGTAAATTTTGGAATATTTCAGGAATACAGAAAGGTCTTCGAACTAGCTAATTACAAGTGAGCCATTTAAGGGATCTTTCTTTGTCAAGTTCACCATGGTACGCAATGGCTTTGTGGAGCACTCAGGACCATTGGATAAAAAATGGAAAAGCATTTCAAAAGAATCTTCCAAATCTTCTGCAAATGTAGGCTATGTGATTGCAACCAGCATGTGCAGTGGAGGCACGTTGTCCTTGTAGGAGTACAAGGTAGGCCTTGTGCCCAGGCAAGCCTTCATCCTAAGGCCCTAGGGCGGCACTGTGGCAGGAAAGGTCACACTACAAGTCGGTGCTGTGACAGTTCCACAGGGAGTTGTCCCTTGGTCCCGTGGGCTAATTCCTTTCTTTCTGAAAGAGATGGGTTGCACATTAAGGTACATATTAGTTTCCCGGGGCTGCTGTAACAAATGCCCACAAACTTGGTGGCTTGAAATGACAGAAGTCTTTCTTACTTCTGGAGTTCAGAAGACTGCAGTCAAGGTATCAGCAAGTCTATGCTCCCTCTGGAGGCTCAAGAGGAATAATCCTTCCTTGCCTCTTTCAGTGGTTCCAGGCACTCCTTGGCTTGTGGATGTCTAACTCCAATCTCTGCCTCTGTCCTCACATGACTTTTCCTCTGTGTCTGGGTCTTCTCCCCTTCTCTTCCTTACTTGTCCTTGGGTTTAGGGCCCACCGGGATAATCCAGGATGATTTCATCTCCAGATCCTTAATTTACATTTGCAAAGGCTCGTCCCACATAAGTCATGTTCACGGCTTCCGTGGATGAGGACTTGCACATACCCTTTTGGGGGCCACTATTCAACCCACTGCAGGGAACATGAAGGAATCTAGGCGTGAGGACGGAAAGGGCACACTTGGCCACCTGACTCCTTCACACCAGCAGCTGGTAACCTCGGTCCTGTTTGAGGGACGACGGTCCATGTGAGATGTGTCTGAGTCATGATGAGGCATCGGGGGCTTTCCTGATTATGACATATTTGGGCATCCACAGCATTCTCAGAATTTGAGATGGTGGGTGTAGTCTATGGGCCTCTCTTCAGCGGTGACCCCTTTGCCCTCCCAGCATGTCTGCCCCCTGGCCTTTTCAATGACCTCAGCCTCTGGTGGCCCTGATCTCAAATCAAAGACAACTACCTGAGCAGCCCAAGACAAAGGGGGTGGTTGTGGGGGGGTCTTCTAACTAGCTAATTACAAGTTTTGGGGGATTTTATTTTTAAACCAGAAATGGATTTCCCTCAAGTAACACATAGGGATGGAAAAACGAAATTTCCTCCCCTCCCTTCCTTACTCTTGCTCAGATTTCTGTAAGACAGGGTGGAGGTTTTATCAGCCACCTCTCTAGCTTGTTTTATTAGACTGTCCACATGGCCACACCTATGACCTGCGAAGGCAGGTCGAAGGGGACATGTCACACCTAGGTTCCCAGATGAAGCCCAGCAGAAGTGCCTGGGGCCAGGAGAAGCAAGGGAGGCTCAGGAGAGGCTGGGGTGAGAATTCTGAGGACCTAGGCACTTGGGGAGCCTGCCTGTTGGTGGCCTGTTATTGCAGGAAGGCAAGAAGGACAGCTGTCTGCTGACCAGCCTGAGGCAGTGGGACCCCACAAGGCCAGAGAGCAGCCAGGAGGAAGCGAGTGGTAATGAAACACAGGCTCACAGTCAAGTCTCTTTTAGAGAAATCTGGGGATATCTTCAGAGTGTGGAGGAGAGGTGGTGAGATTTAATGGTGATGTTGGTTCAAGAGAAGTGGTTGAGAACCCAAGGAGGGATGTGTAACCACTCAAGTTAAGAGCACGAGACATGACTATGTAACAGGCATTAAGTGTGAATGAAGTTGGGGGCACCAGGGCGGCTCAGTCGGTTAAGGGTCCAACTTCGGCTCAGGTCTGGATCTCACGGTTCATGAGTTTGGGCCCTGCATTGGGGTCTCTGCTGTCAGCATGGAGCCTGATTCAGATCCCCTGTCCCCCTCTCTCTCTGTCCCTCCCCTGCTCTCTCTCTCTCTCTCTCTCTCTCAAAATCAAACATTTTATTAAAAAAGTGTGAATGAAGTTGTTCCAAGGTCCTAGCCCCACACTGTGCCTTCTCAGAGCACAGGGTTTGAACAGGACCCTGGATATAAGTGGAAGAACACGAGAAGAGAGGGGTAAGAACTTCCTACAGAAATGCCCGGACAATCTGCACTGAGGCCAGAGAGCTCAGGTCTGCATGATCACTAATTAGTCCCCCAGCCCCAGTGATGGGCAGCATTGGCCAGCAGGGGAATTTGTTGTATTAGAAGAGGAACGCCTGTTTTGTTAAATTATAGCTGCATAAATAAAATCGGTCGGAAGCTTTGTAAAGAGAACCGTAAAAATTGGTCATGTGCATTTTAAATGTTATATTATATTGGTAGAAGTGGGATGTACTGACTGAATCATCAGAATTAGAATTAGACAGGGCTCTATGAGGACCTTCTGATCAGTGAGAGACTCAGAAATTTTTAAAGGCATTTTAGAAAGGAAGATCTTGAGATTCTAAGAGAAAGGGAGATTGGATGGTATATGAATTTCTAACAGTTGCTGTAACAAACTGCTACATACTTAGTGGCTTAAAAAAAGCACAAATGTAGGGTTTCTGGGTGGCTCAGTCTATTGAGTGTCTGACTCCTGATTTGGGTTCGGGTCATGATCTGAAGTTTTGTGAGATTGAGCCCCACGTCAGGCCCTGCACTGACAGCGTGGAGTCTGCTTGGGATTCTCTCTCTATCCCTCTCTCTCTCTGCTTCTCCCCCACTCATTCTTTCTCTCTCAAAATAAATAAACTAAAAAGATAAAAATAAAGCGCAAATGTATTCTCTTATACTTCTAAGGATTGGAAGTCTGAAATGGACATTGCTGGACTAAAATTAAGGTGTCAGCAGGAACATGTTCCTTCTGGAGGCTTGAGGAGAGAACCCATTTCCTTGCCTTTTCCCCCTGGTAGGGGCGTCCCACACTCCTTGACTCCTGGTCCCCTTCCCTCTTCAAATCCAGCAATGCCTGGCCAAGGCTGGCTCACATTGTATCACTCTGACACTGACCCTTCTGCTTCCGTTGTCTACAACAAGGACTGTTACACTGGCCCCCCTGGATAATCCAGGGTAATCCCCTTATGTTAGGTCAACTGATTAGTCACCTTAATTCCATCTGCAAACGTAATCCCCCTTTGCCATGTAACCTAACATAGTTACAGGTTTTGGGGATTAGGACGTGGCCATCTTTGAGGAACCATTATTCTGTCTTCCACAGGTGTAATTTGAGAGGAACTTGTGCAGAAGGTTGAAAATGAAGTCATCTAACAGAGGGTGTGGTGGTAGGTAAACGGTGTGTCTGAGGCTTGCGTGGACTTTTTAGGAATGGCACCAACGTGTTTTATTGCACTGTCACTGATACAACCTATGCAAATAAACTCCGCGTTCATGAATCTATGCTTGCTCGCTTGTCCCGTTTGCCATCATGACTGCATGGGAGACAGGAGATAGCAAAGTGCCTTCTCTTGGAGGTTCCTGTGAGCGGCTTTGGCTCTTAGTAGTGTGTTGCCTTAACTCCTCTCCTAGCTCTTGTGGGGGTTGATCCTTCCCAGGGAGAGTGGCAAAGAGGGTTAACTCCATCATTGGGGTGGCAGAGAATGGAGAGGAGGTGGGAGAACAGCCCACACCAGGAAGAGACGGAAGAGGGCCTCTTCCCTATGCTTCTCAACACCACGAGACTGGCCAGAAACAGCCCAAGGAGTGCGTGCGAGCAAGCACTGCTCGTCTGGTCCCTGCTGCCTCTCATCCGGGTCGGACGTGCCTTATGCTTATGCTTAGGAGCTAAGGACTTGGTTGTGTTGACCCTTGTGCTGTGCCTCTTGGGGTGTGAGTAAAGGAGCTGGGAATCCTGGGCGGTGAGAAGCCCTCCAGAATGGGCAAACTAGCACAGAAGACATCTCTGGGGTCTTGCTCAGTTCTCCTCGCCTCCTGGAAATTGCACCCCAACGTGCGCCCAGTGCTGCGTTAGGGGGTTCCATGTACTAACAAACCCTGCTCCTGGCTACGGTTGATCTGTCCAGGAATGGACACCTTGCTGACCGATGCTGGGTTAATCCTTCTCCAGCTTCCGCAGTAGAAACCGCAGTTACAAAGTTCAGGGGCTGGAGGCAGTGCTGTTTCTGAACACCTGTCTGTGATGAAAGAGGAGGAGGCCAATGCGGAAAGTGGAACAGGACAAGAGACGAAGAAGGGGTCTCGGGAGTGTTCAAGGCCCTGGTTGCAGCTACTCTAGAGCCTAGTGGCATTGCCGGCCTTCCCAGAACTCAACTCTGCAGCTCCTCCTTGTATTCCGTGGGTCAGCACCTGCTCCTTTTAGCTGAACTGGGTTCAAGCTGGGGTTCTATTGCCTGACAACAGAGCAATACAACCGAAAATAGGATGAAGGCAAGGCGATGGGAATGTGAAGGGGAGTTCATGGAGGCAGCCCTTTGTAGCGTTAGCCAGAGAGGCTTCCTCTCCCCCGAACGTGCGCTTCCTTGCAGTGCACAGATAAGATAACAGAGTATCGTGGAGACACATGAAGACCATGAAACGGGTGAGCAGGCAACGAGGGAGGTAGCAGTGGTTGATACGAAGTACTATTTGGGTCCGAAGTCATTATCAGTGACTACAGGAAGATTTGAGATAGGACAGGAAAAGCACAGAGAGAGAACAGAGAGGCATGGAAAGAGCTTTGCAGACAGCTGGCACGTAATAGCACATAGGCAACGATGTCCACAGATTGCTGGGTGTGGGTGGCACCAAAGCAGAATTGGTGGCGTCGAACAGACTACATTGTGTCTCCCGCCCCCCGATTTCACATGTTAAAGCTTTAACCCTGCAATGTGACTGTTTAGAACACACGGTATTTAAGGAGATAATTAAGGTTAAGGTCATGGGGTGGGGCCCTGATTTGGTAGAACTTTCTTCCTAAAGAGAGGAAGAGACACCAGAGTTCTCTCTCCTCTGTGTGTGTGTGCACAGAGGAAAGGCCGTGTGAGGACACAGCAAGGAGGGGGCTGTCTGCAAGCCAGGAAGAGAGGCTCCACCAGGAACCAGCCTTGCTGGCACCTTGACCATGGACTTCAAACCTCTATAAACCCATATACTCAGTCTGTGGTATTTTGTTATGGCTACTTGAGCTGACTCATACGGGAGGAAATGGAAAAAATAAAATAAATACAGGAAATCCAGAGGAAGTCCATTAGAACAATTACTTCTCATTGAGCCGTTTTAATATCCTTGTCCCCTTATCTCTGCCTCCAGTATATGGTGTTGTTATTTTCAAATGCCAAATTCTCACATCGTTAGAAGGTGCTGACACACCAGCCATTAGCAAACATGCTAGCCGCCATCATCAGGTGTTTTGAACTGGTTCTTGGGTGAAATATGGGGCTGGCTGATTTATCCCCATATGCCTTTCCATTTTTTTGCAGAAAGCGGCAGAAATTCACCAACTAGCCACTAAGGGTAGAGCCCATGGTCAGTCGTTCAGTCAACATTATTCAGCGCCTACTAGTGCTGTGAAATAGTGAACAGCTTCCTGGATCACAGGATGATGCTCACACTGATCTAATAGCAAAGTTACGGCTTCTAACTACTTTAACCAATCATGGTTATTACATATACATACATACGTGTGTGTGTGTGTGTGTGTGTGTGTGTGCACACGTGCATGGGGGCTTATATATATGACATATACATGTTGACTCTTAAACAACATGGGGGTTAGGGGCATTAAACACCCGTGCAAGTCAAAAATCCATGCAATTCTGGACTCCTCCAAAACTGAACTACTAATAGCCTACTGTTGACCAAAGCCTCACTGATAACATAAACAATGCATATTTTGTATGTTATATGTATTATGTACTGTATTCTTAAAGTAAGCTAGAGAAAAGAAAATGTTATTTAAAAAAATATATTTAAGAGAGAGAGAGAGAGAGAGAGAGAGAGAGAGAGAGAGAGAAAGGGGAGGAGCAGAGAGAGAGAGAGGAAGAGACAGAATCTCAAGTAGGCTCTGCACCATCAGTGCAGAGCCTGATGTGGGGCTCGATCCCATGAACTGTGAGATCATGACCTGAGCTGAAATCAAGGGTTGGACACTCAACTGACTGAGCCACCCAGGTGCCCCAGAAAAGAAAACGTTACTAAGAAAATCATAAGGAAGAGAAAATACATTGATAGTACTGTACTACACTTATTGAAAAAAATTCTTGTATAAGGAGGTCAAACTCCTGTTGTTCAAGGGGTCAACTGTGTGTATATATATATATATATATATAGCTGTTATTAATATAGATTGCTAATGAGGTTCTCCTTTTGATAAACCTAGAGAGGAGAGAAATAACAAGAGCAAATTTAGAAAACTTTTAGTCCAACCACTTAAAAAAAAATCTGAGAGAAAAGTTTTAGAATTCATCCTTTCTCCCTTAACAAAAAAATAAAGACATAATTTTGCTATATATCGTATAGAATATAACAAAAAAAATAAGACAGGTGAGTTGGAGGAAGAAGAGATGCCATCTGTAATGGGTTGAGGGGTGCCTGGAAGGGATCCCCAGAATGATGCACAGATATGGAGTGTGGTTCACAGAGCAGGTAGGAGAGAAGATGGACCCACCGAGTCCAGGGAGATAGGCAGTGAGGGATGGCCAGCAGCTCTGGGACAACAAGGCACAGAGTGGAAAACATTATGGGACAGTGACCATCATTCCTATTTTCCAGATGATCATTTCCCTGGTGATCATGTTGCCTCTGATCTTTTTTTTCCCTGTCACCTAAGGTGGGCTGGGAGAAAGGAAAAGCAAGGATTCGCAGGGTGTCTGGAATCACACAAAAGCAAAGTTGTAATGACCTCTTTGGTCCCTTTTTTCCTTCCCTGAAACAGTCATTAGACATTAAGTTCATGGACTTCTATCACCCTAGCAGGTTTTTAAAACCCTTCAGGGTATCCGGCCCCTTGCTGTCTTATCTCATTTCATTAATTACATTTCATGATCATGGAGGGTCGGGAGGCAGAGAAGGAACCAGCATCCAATTTCAGACAGCAGCCACGATCCCGAGATGGGCAAGCAAGATGATGGTAGAAAATCAATCCAGCAGTCAGCTGTGCTGCACAAATGGCTTCCAGGGATAGGGCAAGGACAGCCAAGCACACAAGCAGATACAAGACGAGACAAGTCGATCTCTCCGTGTGGGGCAGGGTGGTGTGGTTCCTGCAGTGCCTGGCCAAGCTCAGTGCCACTGTGAGTGAGGGGACATCTCTGGGGGAAACCCTAAGAAACACAGACAACTTGGAATTAAAAGGTATGGAGTTTTGCATTCCCAAATCGGTTTGTCAAGTGCCGGCCGTAAGGCTTGGGTGAATAAAATAGGGGCTCCCTTGAGGATTCTGGCAAAGGACAGTAAGACCTCATTTACTTGGCACCTTCAATCATTGAGGGATCATAGGTGAGATATGTGACCAAAAGGGGCTCTGAGCAGAGTCTATAATGACACAAACCCTGTTCTTCAAGGCTCATCGCCTGAATTTGGGAGAGCCCACCTCTCAGAAAAGACTCTTTACTCCTGCTTTAGAATCAAGGCTAAGGAGCTTGGTCATTTGGTTTCCTGGTATGGTAGATCAATTTAAAAAGAGTCTTATTTCTCCAGCCCTTGAATTTGGGCTGGGCTTGTGACATGTGGTAGCCAGGAAAATACAGCAGAAGTGACAGAGTGCCAGTTCCAAGCCTCAAGAGGCTTCGCTTGCTTCCACTCTCTCTCGCGGAACCCTGCTATTCCCATGTGAACAAGGTCAAAGTAGCTGGAGGATGAGAGAACCCATGAAGGAGAGCCCGGCTGTCCCAGCTGAGGTCATCCTAAACCAGCTGAAGCCGAACATCTGAGAGCCCAGCCAAGGTCACAGAGCTGCCTACCCAGTCCACGGCCGCACACAGACACAAGCACGAGCCCAACAGGGCCAGCTGGTGCATGAACACGTGAGAGGTAGTAAATGCCTGTTGTCTGAAGCCACTAGGTTTTGAGGTTGGTTTGTTCCTCAGCGATATCTGACTGAAACACCTGGTCTGCTACAGATTGTTGACCGGACACAAGAAAACAAACCAACAGCGAAAAAGCAGAAACAGAGACTCAAAGGATGTAATAGACCGGGGCTGTTTAGAAAAAGGGGAGCACTTTGTGGCACGTCATAAGACCTTGATCACTGGTGGTTTTAAACCACAGTATAGAAGTCATCCAGGAAAGTTCACTGAAATACAGTGTCCTTTCTTTTAATGTTTTATTTATTTTTGAGAGAGAGAGAGAGAGGAGAGAGACAGAGTGCAAGCAGGGGAGGGGCAGAGAGAGAGACACACACAGAATCCGAAGCAGGCTCCAGGGTCTGAGGCGTCAGCACAGAGCCCGACGTGGGTCTTGAACCCACGAACTGTGAGATCATGATCCGAGCCGAAGTCGGATGCTTAACCTATTGAGCCACCCAGGGGCCCCTTATTATTATTATTATTTTTAAGTTTATTTATTTATACATATAGAGAGAGACAGTGCATGCTTGTACATGAGGTGGGGGTATCGGGCAGAGAGAGAGGGAGAGAGAGAGTCCCAGGCAGGCTCCATGCTCATTGAGGAGCCCGACTTGGGGCTAGATCTCACGGTCCTGAGATCACGACCTGAGCCCAAATCAAGAGTCTGATGCTTAACCAACTGAGCCATCCAGGCTCCCCTCTTGATTTTTTTAGAACTGGGCCTTCACCATCCCCAGCCCTTAGGCCTCTCCCCACCATCAGCTCTCAGGGACCTGGGTGAAAAATGGTGTGGGCCTGTTCTCAGGGGGACGGGTCCTCTGCCTGACGGCTTCTGACTAATTACACCCATCATCTGCCGCAGGGCCCGGGGAACCAGACCCCCGAGGGACCGGGACGTGTGCACCCACCTGACACAGCTCAGCTTTCACCTTCGGTAAGCAGAACAGTCGTGCCCAAGGCCAGCTGCCAGCACCACCTCCCTGTCCCCACCCCCGCAGAGCCTCTGACAGGCCAAGGCTCCAGGCTGCTTTATCTCCTGCTAACACCCGTCTCCTCTCCCTCCTCCACTCTATCTGGGAGTTTCCTTGCGGTTCTAATGAAAAACCCTTGTGTCACATTGAGAAGTTGCCAGTTATTGCTGCTGGGAATCAAATCCAGTCTCTGCTGGGCAGAGACTCCTGAAGCTTCAAGCTGGGAGTGGGGAGGGGCTGGTGGGAATCATCTCTCTGGGGCCAGGGGAGCAGCCTCTCTGGCATAATGAGATGCTGCTAGGTGGGGTGCTTCCTGACGGGCTGCAAACAAACAGAGTTCCTTCCAGGTTCCCCGGGCCACCTGGACTGTCTCCCGCCCTGGTCTCAGGCCCCAGCACACCTGCCAGGAGTCAGTGGGCTTCCCTCAGGCTGACCGGTTCTGGCTCTTTCCCCATATCCCCAGAGATCAGACACAGCTGGGTGCCCCTTGTCCTGGGAGCTCTCAGATCATTCTGAGTGCTGGGTAACGGCTTCCCCAAATCCTTGGAGACCTGATCAGCCCACTTGCAGATTATTCAAAATACAGGCTCCATGGATTTACCTGGAGCCACTGAATTCGGTTGATTCCCCAGATCTAGGGTTTGGGAAACCCCATCCTTAACTCTTCCCCACCTGGAATGTCCTGCTTAAGACCACTGACCTGAGCAACTTGACCCAAGGAGAGATGCTTCCCTTCCCTCACCCTCACATGCTCTCCCTGGACCACAAACTCTCACGTGCCCTTCGAAGGCCAGGCATTACTAGCACTGATCCTCCCGGCACACAAGGACAGCCATTCCTGTCCCTCGTTCACAGAGAGAGAAGCTCGGAGTCCCTGACACGCTATGGCACCAATGGAGTCAAGGTCATCACGGGCATTCTCTGGGACAAAGGCAACCACAGTGAGACCTGAAAAGCAATTTTAGAGCCTGGTACATGGGAAGCCCCATGTCACAACAATGAGGGGTGGGGGGTGGGGGGAGGGGGGAGGTGGTTCCGTGGCCCCGCAGAGTTAGCTGCAGATATGGCTCCACAGCAATCGGTGTCTAAGTGTAAACTGAGTTCCAGCCACCAGCCACCTTCCGAAGCACTTGCATTAGGGGAAACGGGAATCTCAGTGATGCTTACGGGGGCGATTTTGCCTCCCCTGGTCCTGCCCTGGGAACATCTGGTGATGTCCGAAGACATTTTTGTTGTCACCATGGTGAGGTGGGTTTTGGTATCTGGTAGGTAGAAGTCAGGGATGCTGCTAAATACTCTAAAATGCACAGGACTGTCCCAAATGTCAATAGCCACAGTACCAAGAAGTCCCGGAATAGATAGGAGGGGCCATCGGAGATGTGGGCCCAAATCCAGGGTGTTCATTCAGATTTTGGTTTTGGGAGCGGGATTTTCTTAGCCTTGATTTGTTGCTATTTATCTGGAAAGAAGGTGCAGGCCCACCCCAGGGGCCAGCAGAGAAAGGCCAGCAGGTTGGACGCACGGCCAGACCCCTGTGTGAGCTGGGCTTAAAGGACCTACTTTACTCTGATATCCAATAAATGCTAAGACCCACAGCTTAAGCCGTTGATCCCTCAGACGCTGGCCATCGCTTAAACGGCAGCATATGGATGAACAAACGTGCGGTTTGGGACTGTCTGATCAGATTTATTCCAGGACAGATTCCCCAGGTGGTCTCTCCTCGGCACTGAGATTTCAAAAAACAGCCCATTTAGTTGACAAAGTGGAGTCTCCCGTGAGTTAACAGAGTGGGAGTGGAACCAGCTACCGGTGCAGATTGTAGCACAAATGCTCCTGAGGAAGCCAGGCTGGAGGTGCCAAATATTTTCTTTACAGTTGATTTGATGCAGTTCTGTGGTTGATGGTGTGTAGAGGCAGAACGCCTCCTGACGGCCGGGCCCCCTCCTGTTTGCGCGGCCAGCACCTCAAAGGGCATATGTAATTTCTTTCCCCCTATAAAGGGAATCTGGGCGTGTTATGGCCGAAAAGGGAGCAATTCCATTTGAATTAATCAAGGGTCTGAAGGCAAAAGTGCGTTGCGTGGCTTTTAAGGACATTGTTCCTAGATTGACAAGGTCCCGTGGCCACCCCCTGAAAAGCTTTCGCAACAGAACATTTCTTGACATCACTCAAGGGAGGTCTGCTATCTTAGCTGTGCTTGCACGAGGCCTGTGGTTTTCTCACTCATCGGTTTAAGAAATGACTACGGTCTGCCTTTTGGCACGCCCCCATAACGTTTCTCCTTTGTTGAATTAGAAGGAAGCAGTAATATGATGGAGGGGGAAACATACCTTTCAGCCACTTTGGACATTTTTAAACAATGTCTGTCAATCTGTGCACTCAAAAATGTTATCTGGGGAAAGACAGAACAGAGGTGTTAGGGCCAAGCTCGGTTTTTTCCCCTTCACCCCATGAACCCCAGCCTTGTATTTCCGTCAAGATGCAAGCACCTCCTCTGGCCAGCCTTGGCCAACCCTTCGGCTTTGTATTCCAACGACCACGTGCCCTTTTGGGAATTCCCACCACACTCAGGAATCACAGTCTATAATTTACCTATGTCAGTATTCTCCTGTGCTGTGTTGTAGCCTATGTCTCGACTTCCAAAGGCGATTGCAAACTTAAAGGCGGCGGTGTATACGTCCCGCAAAACTTTGCAACACTTACAGGAGCCGTCAATATCCACTGGGACTAATTTCTGGTGATTTCCCTCTGCACACCCTTCACACCCGCGTCACACCCACATGCTTGGTGCACTTTAGACTAGAGTCATCAATACATCTGTTTCCTCCCCTGGACCCCCCAACATAAACTTGTCAAGGGCCGGCACCTAACAGTTCATGCCTTTGGATTGCCCCCAGAAGTCAGTAAAGCATAATGTAAAGAGCAGACCCTAAAGTTCCTTCCTTACCAGCGAACCCTAGAAAGGAGTCGTGTAATTAGCCATTGTCTGACGACCTGGGTTGACCAGTTAGCTTCCCATCATGAAGGGAGACAACATGCAACCAAATAATGCTAACGCGGCCCCGGGAACCGAGCTTTCTTGCTTTGTAAGCTTGCCTTTTGCGTCACAGCAATAAAGTCGGTGGCTCCTAGCTGGCTTACTCTGCAAATGCATCACAACTCTAAGGACTCTGTGACACCCGCCCCCCCCCCCCCCCCCGTGGCCCCCACAGCATTCTGTGGGAACCCCAACCAGAGCAGTCACCCCCAAGGCATTGGGGTAATTCCTTCATGCCCTTCTCTAATAACTACGGGGGGGACTCTGCCCTTCTCTAATAACTACGGGGGGACTCTGCCCTTCTCTAATAACTACGGGGGGACTCTGCCCTTCTCTAATAACTACTGGGGGAACCCGGTGAAGAATTTTTCCTCTCAGGCTTCCACGGTTGTTCACACTCAGCACTCAGGGGTTCAAGTCATTCACAGCTGGGTTCCACTGTGGTTTCCAGGGACTCAAAGCTCACTCAGCCTTCAGAGGTGAGCATTCAAAGGGCTTTCAAACTGGCCATGTCTCCTCCAGGGAGTGTGGGAGTCCATTCATTCACCTGTTTCCGGATGTCCTCTTTTGTAGTTTTCCTGATTGGCTGACTGGGTATGTGCACGGGGCTTTGCGACTGGGACTCTTCAGTCACACCATACACTGACTAGAGAAGAAGGAAGAATATAGAATCACGCACCCACAGAGTTGCAGGGGGCCTTAAAGGCAGGCAGTGCAAGCCCTCATTTGATGTTTCCAATATCCTCTGTGACATCCTGACAATAAGTGGTCAGCCTCTGCTTAAATGTCTACAGTGAGGGGAACCCTTCCTCTTGAAGCAGCCTTGTCCTATCTTTGGGTTACCACTATTAGACAATCTTTCCTCTCGCTAAGCTGAAACGGTCTCCTTGAATATCAGTGTTTCTCCAAATACGGTCCATAGACCGTCTGCAAAGAATCATCTGGGAGTTCTTGGTGAAGACGAACACTGAGCCCCACCCCAGACCTACTGAATCAGAGTCTTTGTGGGTGGGGCTCCTGAATCTGCACTTTCATCAAATGGCCCAAGTGATTCTGAGGCATAAGAAAGTTCAAGAACCACTATTGAAAGTTATGCACATGACATGCTCATCCAGTATAAATTTGAGGTGGCAAAGTTTCAGATTTTCTTCCTTTTCAGCCAAAGAGCTTTCTGGCCTCAGTTTCTCCACGTTGCTATGGCTGCTGATTAAGCCATTCCTTGTGCTAGAGACAGATGAAAAACAACCTTTGCTTTGGGAATGAAACAAAACCCAGAAGGGTATGCAACGTATAGCTGAAATCTATAAAATCAAGAAGGGCTCAGATAGAGTGGAGGTGAGCTCCACGAAATTCTGGAATAGTGGAATTAGGGGGCCTTTAAAGATGAAATGAGGATGTCTTAAGAGTAACACTATAAAATATCATAATACAATACAAGATAGTATAATCATCTCAGTAAAAAATAAAATATGTAAGTAGATTCAAGAAGTTGATATATATGTCATGGTGTGTGTGTGTGTGTGTGTGTGTGTGTGTATTTGTGTGTGTGCGTGCGTGTGTATATGAAAATGGAAGGATTGGAAATAGGAAAGAAATAGGAATGTCTGGGGGCACACCTCTAACTTTTTGAAGTTAATATTTTGGAGGACAGACAGGTTCTCCTCCAATATGGTCCTGGGTGCCGTTGTGAGATGGGGATATAGCCGTCGTGGGGCAGACGGAGTATGTCACCCCTGGGTAGGCCACGGCTACTGCCCCTTCCAGGATCGTGAAACACAAACGATCGTTGGCCCATTCACAGTTGAGCAAGATGGTGTTTCGAGTTTGAGTGATCTAGCCATATAAAAGCCTTTCAAAGTACTAAGCTCACCTTCACCGGGGGGATTTTGATACTTTTTGTTCCTTTAGTTTCTTTTCCTCCCCAGAGCCAACTGCTACTTACCCTGCAGACCTCAGTGCACCTGAGCCTGCTTTGGAAGCCCTCCGGAAGCCCCCAGCCCCGGGGGCCCCCCTCCCGGCCCTCCTGTACCGTCCTGTATTTCCCTAATGCAGCCTTCCTGGTACTGTTGCCTGTTGGCGTGTGCGGGCTGTGGGCTTCGTGAGGACTTGTCACTGTATTACAGCAGCAAGAAGGGTGCCAGGTACGTATCAGCCACCCCACAAATATTTGCAGAATGAATGAATGAAATGGTTTCACAGGACAGAGTGGGGTAGAATTAACACATAGCAAATTACTGCTTGAACAGTACCAGAAACGGAAGGGCTATTTGCATCAAGAATTTTTAATTCAGCTAAACTAGCGAACCTTCTTAACCTTTTGTGGGTTCTTCAGACGCCGGCATTTTCTGATATCCATTTCTGTTGTGTTCACACAGCCTGGCTGAGAAAAAAAAAAAAAAAAAAAAAAAGAAAATCGTATAAATTACTCAGTGAAAATCACACATTCCAATGTGACCCAAGTGACACCGTGAGACCCAATCTTTGCCTTTCCCATTACAGATAATACATGATTGTCTCCATTTTGCCACTTACAATTTCTCTTACAAAGACGTCTCATCTTTAATACGTGTTCCTCCACAAGTTCTCACGTGAAATAATACAAGCCTGCCTCACGCTGTCTAGGGATGATATGGAAAGGACAGAGTGTACCGTTTATAAGAGTAAACAGGTTATTCAGAAGGGCCAGATAGTTTCAGCCACAGCCTTTGTCGCTACACATAGCTAACCATCTAAAAACAATCCCAATACCACGATGGGGAATTAGTATTATCATTATTATTATTATTTTGGTTTTGCTTTTAACCAGCTCTCTTAGGAAGGGCTGCCATGGTATCCTCACTCTGGCTCCTTTTCATGAGGGAAATGCAAGCTTTGTTTTAATAACAGGAAGTCAGAACTGCATCGAACCTCATTATTCACGGATCTTGTCTTTGTGGATGCACCTACGAGCTATCATTTACGTCGAACCCCCAAATCGGTATTGGTGGTGCATCCGTCATTCTTTGTGGACCTGTGCACAGTGGCAAAAACTGTGAGACGTGTGCACGTTCCCGGTGAGGCTGAATTAGCCGACGATCTGCCTTCTTGTTTCATCTCCTACTGTAAACAAATGTCCTTTTCAAGGCCTCTTTGCTACCACCTTTTCCATGTGTCTGTGCTTTCCGTTGGTGATTTTGCTGTTTCAAGTGGCCCCCGAACACGGGGCTGAAGTGCTGTCTAGTGTTCCTACGTGCGACAGGGCCGTGAGGTGCCTGGCAGAGACAACAGGCATGTGAGGTAAGCTTCCTTCCCACGTGAGCTATAGCGCTGTTGGCCATGAGTTCGATATTAATGAATCAACGGTATATATGGAATAAGCTGTCTTTAAACAGAAGCAGAATTGAGCCGTGGTTATGTATTGGTCACCTGAAGAAAATGCTGTGACCAGAGGATCACAGGAACCTAACCCTGTATTTCTCCCAGGAAAATGGCTCAGCATTCGCTAACTCAGCGGACCTGGCAACTTTATAGAATGTGATTACCGTGAATACCGAGAATGGGCCGCATTTGGAGATTATTCTGTTTTAGGTCGAATGACACTAGAAATGCAAACTGCTTATTTTGTAAGCAGTAAACCTCCGGGGTCCAGAGGTCCCCAGGGGCACTTCCCACAGCGCCCCTTTTCCAAGTTCATATTGCCATGGATGAATACTTTTTAAAAACTGGAACTGAGATACATTCCACACAATCTACTGAGATTATGCTGACTGAACGGCAAAACCAATTTCACGAAGTTTAGCAATTTCCTTTAGTTTTAAGAATGAGACACCTGGTGGCTAAAGATAGTCTTTTCTTTCAAGCGAAGGAAGAGGGAAAAGTAACAAAACCAAACAAAAAAAACCCAACCAAAAATGTAGACAACCAAGCAGAGCTTTCTCACCACTGGCCTGTGCACATCCCAAAAGGCCCGTTCTTGACTATCCAAAATTTTCCTTTCTGTCTTGTCCTTTTTCCGATCTATCCTGAAAGAGCAAAGAAAAGAAATCAGAGGCTCCTGTTTCTAGGAGCTTGGTGAACACAGAGCTCTTGGCACCTGTGTGACCCCTGCTCTCTGCACAGCTGTCAACCAGGGGCGGACGGTTCCCTCAAGGAAACCTCAAGAAGCCCACACATGGGAAGAGGACTTGTTTTCGCCTAGACTGCAAATCATCAGAGAGGTGGAATGAGCATGGCGGACCCAAGGAGAGAACCAGAATCCGGCTCTCCATTTGAGTGATTAAGACTTAGATTATTCGGAACTGAATTTTCTGTGGGCTTGCCCCCACCCCTGTCACCGTGGATCCTGCATATTCAAATTATAGGAAAGGATATGGGCTTGTGGTGTTCCATCCTCAAATTTGAAAGTTTGCTTTAGATTCAGAGTCAATAGAGGTGTCTTCAAAATGCTGCAGTTACGTGTTTTAAAAGTCACTGAGACCATCTGGCTTTCTAAAAGCAGAGTCATAGCCTCAGCATGTGACAAGATCCAGAAGGCAAATATCACTGGCCTCAGCTCGGGGAGGCACACATTGCAAGAGGGAAATCACAGGTGACAAAGATGGGTTCTTTATGTTCTGATCAGAACACAGATAAGAGGTTTTTCTTTTTTCTTTTTTTTTTTTCTTAAGCCTGTATTACTTCATAGTGCCTCTCTAAGTAAAAAATAACAGATTAATTGTCGTGTAACTTCTGGTTCTTGGCTCTCTTGGGAACACTTTAGTTGACTGATCTGAAATAAACCATAATCATCCTGTGATTTTTGTGATAATTACTGGGTACTTCAATGGCCCACAATTATAAAGTAGTCGGGAGTTAATCAGAAAAGCTAATCGAGAAATACTATACATGTACAAAGTGACGATTTCCCCTCCTTTTTTAACACACGATGCCGTGTGATCCTGAAAGTGCAAATTAGTGCTCCTCTTTGGTTCCCAGTGGCTTCTGGGTCCACCGGCTCAATTCTGCCTCCTTCCCACCCTCCCACTTGCTCTTTCCTCGGGGGCCACCATGGCTGCAGAGTCACAGCTCAGCATCCGGTGCCTGGTGCCCACCTCCTCCTAGGCTGCCGGCAGCACCAGGGTGTTCTGCAGGCGTGTGAGTTCATGGGCAGAGGGGAAAGCCAGAGAGTGCAGAGGGAGGGCGAGAGCAATGGCACCGTGCCGGCCACTGGACTCAAAGACGTCGGGTCATTTCCAACTACGACCACACCTGTGATCAAGGCTCACCCGCACAGCCAGGAACCAGCCTAGGTGATGGGGCTGCAACAGTGCCCATGGAGTGCGGAAGGGGTCCTCTGAGGACCCACGGGGGGCTGCTCAGGGAGGAGGTGCTTGCCTTGGCCTAGCTCAGGGTCCCTTTCTCACCCCTTTCCTCCATCTCTTAACACTCCCTGCAAAATCAGAGACCATTGCTGGAAAGGGCCAGAAAGAACCCAACCTGAGCAGGTTCATTTCCCAGGACTGAAAGGATCTGGTTGACAAGAATGTTTGTCGGCAGGGGGACATTTAATGCCCACTTCTCATGTTTCCTTAGAGGGGAAGGGATTTCCACTCTACTCCCTGGGAGGGAAACGTGTGGGGAAAACACTCCAGCTAGTCTCTCATCTCTTGTACTCCGGGGGAGAAAGAGGGCCTTAACTTTACTGGCAGATCTGAAAGAAGAAACTGAGAAAGCTCAGGTCGGTTCTTGCCGAGCCCTATGTTCTGGCACTCTGTTCACTCCGCACACAGTGAACTTATAGGGGTCGACTCTGCGCTGGGGTGGGGGGTTCTGCAGCTATCCAGCTCTGCCCAGCATGGGTGAGTTTAATTCCAGGGTCAAGATCTGTAGTCACAGATCCAAAGTCATGCCCTATAAACTGGCTTGTATCAGTAATAATCCTAACACGTTGGACTCTGATGTCTGACTTCTGTGCCTTATTTTTGATTGGTTCTGGACCCCTCCCCTGGGGGAAAGGGGAGAGGGGTTGGCCTCCCTAAAACTCCAGCATGATTTCCTCTGAAGACAAAGTCTCCAGACCTACAGGAAAAGTGGGTCTGATGTTTTTCAGCCCCTAAGCACAGAAGAATAATTGGAAATCTCTTCAGGAAATAGGAACATCTTCTAACCAGAGTTCTACGCTGGGGAGCAAGCCCATTGTTTGCCAGAACACACACTTTTGAAATTATTTCAGAGTGCCATTGATGATGAAGATGAAATTTATCCATCTTGACCTTGATTTCTACTCTGCTGCCCTCATGTGAGATGATAGCGTCCAACCACAGCTGGCCGGCCATGGAAGGACGCCCCGCCTTGGTAATACCAATCTCACACCACCTCCATAGTCCAGAGAGTTTTTTTTTTTTCACTTTCCCAGGGTCTTTGTCAAGTTCACCTACTTCACTTGTGCTTCTGCTTGCATAAAGATGAATTCCCACTTCCTTGCGAAGGCCCTCTGGAGTCTTGCTAAGTTTTCCTAATGAGAAATGAAAATCAACGAGAAGGCATTAATCCTTGTAAGTTTGCACATCGACACCTATGCTTATTACAAAGCAGTCATCTATTTTGGTTACTCCCAACAGAGCGGCAGAGCCCCCACTTTAAATCCACTGGATGTGAACCCAATGTGATTTTGCACCAGACCCTGCTGTACAGAGTAGGACTATTAATATTCATTTACACCCCCATTAAATCTGAAGTCTCTGTGGTTCACCTGATTCCTCTTCTCTTGTGTGTTTTACAAGAACACAACTCACATAGCGCCTGTCATCAAGGCCACTGAAGACAGGAAGAAGGGTTTGTGGCTATTCACGCCACATTTGGGGAAGGGACGAGGGGACTCTTTGCAGCCTATTGGACATCTGCGTGAGGAGAACCAAGAATGGATTTCTCGGGACTTGTCTTCCAGCAAACAGGGGTCCAGGAAGGTGGCAAGAAATTAGAATCCTGATGACCTGGCACTCATGCCTTTGAGAGTTTGGGGTCAAAAGCGAGAAAAAAGGGAGTGTCTATATTTGTGATGTTTGTGAAGGAAAAGCCAAAACCAGGAAGAAAGAAAAGGCATCTAGGGTTGCCTTTAGAGGAAGAGGGGAGAAGCCTTTTCTCTAAGTCTGTAGGCTTACCTGGTGGCACAAAAGGACAGTGAGGAGGGGGTGTTTGACAGGTCCCCTAATGAGCCACCTAATTCTGATGGAATGCAAGGGTAGAGCCCACATTATGCTATGTATTTTCATAGAGCTCATGCCAACGCTAATTGATTATCCTCATTAGTGGATTATTAATATAAAAAGAGCTTCAGTTGAAGATCAACACACCTAAACTCAGTTGTTACCAAGGCTCAGTGTACAAGTACCTCAAAATAACTGTTCCTTTGATTTTTCCACTGTTCATAGGAAGCAAAGGCCGTGATGCCTAAACGTCAATTAGGGAGCAGTGACATAAATTATGACACAGTCATGCCATGGAATACTAGGCAGCCATTAATGGGGCACCTGGGTGGCTCAGTTCGTTGAGAGTCCGACTTCAGCTCAGATCATGATCTCACCGTCTGTGAGTTCGGGCCCTGTGTCGGCCTCTGTGCTGACAGCTCCGAGCCTGGAGCCTGCTTCGGATTCTGTGTCTCCCTCTCTCTCTGCCCCTCCCCTGCTCACGCTCTTTCTGTCTCTGAAGAATGAATAAACCTTAAAAAAATTAAAAAATAAATAAAAAATAAAAACAATAATGTGGGCGCCTGGGTGGCTCAGTCGGTGAAGTGTCCGACTTTGGCTCAGGTCATGATCTCATGGTTCAAGAATTCAAACCCTGCGTCGGACTCTGTGCTGACATCTTGGAGCCTGGAGCCTGCTTCAGAGTCTGTGTCTCCCTCTCTCCTCACCCCATCCACTGCTCACTCTCTCTCTCTCTCTTTCAAAAATAAACAAATAAAAATTAAAACAATAACGTGGATATTATTACTGATATAGAAAGACTCTCAACATACTACAGTATATGATCGGGGAAAGAAGCAGCTTACTGAACAATGTTCAGGGTATGATTCAGATTTTTTTTTTAAAGAAAAAATGCATGTGCAGAAAAAAGGATAGGGGAGAAGGATTGCAGTTTCTTTCCTTTCTTTGCTGTTTGAATTTGGGTTTTACAGAGAATATGCCATCAGAAAAAAATGCATAAAATTACTGAATTTTGAAAAGAAATTCTTTTAAAAAATATCTAACCACTTTTAGGCAGAAATTCAACCCAAAAGAACATCTTAATGCCATATTCTTTACAAATATCAAAGTAGAACATTCTATGGCAGGAGACGAGATAATTGGATAAAATATATCAGGAGTTGATGCTGTCTCGTTTCTGTTTTTCTAAACATGGAAAACATGGACAATTTTCTTTTTTTTCTAAAACATGGAAAATACAGGGAAGAGAGACAGAGGGTGGAGGGGCCCCCTGTTTCTGCAGGCTGGGTCTTTCTGGTAGGTTGTGTTAGGGAAGGGATATAGCGCCTCACAGTGGGTGCCCCAAAATAGGACAGTGGTCTTCTGAGAGAGGAGTGACAGCTGACACGTGAGGGGACAGGAACAGGATGCTCAGATCCACAGAACAGCCACTGTCGGGTTTGCTTGGGAAGATCATGATCTTCCTACCTATTTATGTTTTTTTTTTTTAAGTTTATTTTTGAGAGAGAGAGAGGGAGAGGGAGAGAGAGAGAGAGAGAGAGAGAGAATCCCAAACAGTCTCCACATTCAGTGCAGAGCCCAATGTGGGGCTCGACCTCACAAACTGTGAGATCATGACCTGAGCTGAAATCAAGAGTTGGATGCTTAACCGACTGAACCACCCAGGCACCAACCCCCTCGCCACAACATATTTATGTTTAATGGCTCTCACTGATAAGCACACTTTGGCCAAGTCCCGAGGCCCTGGGTCAACTCCTGCACTGTGTTCTCCAGTACTGTTTCCCCATTGGCTTGTGCACAGGTACCCGAGTGACAAGGTCTGATGCACAGGGCCTCACGCTTGTGGGAGACTGAGACGGTGCAAGAGGGACATTTGGAAAGAAGACTCTGGAAGTCCTGTTAACACTGGTTTATGGGGGAAGGACTCCTCACTGCTCCACTGCTGCTCCTCCCCCCCCCCCCCCCCCCCCCCCCCAGCCCTTCAGTCACTTGATGGCTCAGGAGCTCCCTTGCCTTCTGGAGGGCACGTGAAAATCTGGGCAGTTCCCCAGATTCTCTGTGACGTGCAATTAAGTTTGGTTTGGGGGGAGAGATTCTGTAACCATAAATTTGCAATATTTAAAATAGTATCTGAGTCGTCAAGTTCTCTGTGCCTTGGCTGTGTTAAATGGGAATGGGTACGCATGCGGCAGGGCCTCTGAATTTTGCAGGGGTCACATCTTGTGAAGGAAGGTGGTGCAGGAGGAAAACTGGGAGAGGATACCCTTTCCATCTGACACGTATCTTATCTTCCGGGTTGAATTTGGTCCTTAGATTCTACACCTACTGCCAAGCACAAGGGAGGTGGGTTTGGTGATGCCATTATAAAATTATCACATAGTAAGTTTAAAAAATTCTCATATTATGAATCCGCCCCCTCTTTTTCCTCTCGGTGCACAGTTCTATGCATTTTAACACATGTATAGATCAGATTCTCAGAACCCCCACCACGATCGGGATACAGAATAATTCCATCACCCCCAGAAAACTCTCTGTGTTATCTCTTTAGAGCCACATCTTACCACCCCCTCTGTAACTTCTAGCAATCAGTGATCTGTTTTCCTTCATGATAGTTTTGTATTTATGAGAAAGAATGTCATATAAATGGAATCGCACAGTTTGTAATCCTTTGAGACTGGCTTCTTTCACTCAGTGTGAGTTCTCAGAGACACATCCAAGTGGTTGTGTGGACCAACAATCACTCCTTTTCACCACAGAGAAGAATTCCACTGTTGGGACGTAATGATGTTTATTTAGCCATCCACCTCTTCTAACTTTTTAAAAAATATTTATTTTTGAGACAGACAGAGAGAGAGAGAGAGCACATGCACAAATAGGTGAGGGGCAGAGAGGTGTGGGGGGGTGCAGAGGATCCGAAGCAGGCTGTGTGCTGAAAGCAGGAAGCCCGTTCGGGCCTCGAACTCACGAACTGTGAGATCATGACCTGAGCTGAAGTCAGATGCTTAACCGACTGAGCCGCCCAGGCGCCCCTAGCCATTCGCCTCTTAAAGTGCACTTGGGTTGTTTTCAGGTTTTGCTCATCACAAACAGGGGTGCTGTCAGCAGGGTTAGGGTGTGAACGGAAGTTCTGATTTCTCTGGAGTGCCTACCTAGGAGTAGGACTGCTTGGCTGTGTGGCAAGTATATGTTTACTTTTGTAAGAAACTGCCAGACCATTTTCCAGGGTGGCTGTGCCATTTTGCATTCCCACTTGGCATTATCAGTACTTTTCATTTTAGCCACTCTACCCCCAGAAGTCTCCCCAGGGAGTTAATCTTTGTTTCTCTAATGGCTGATGCTGTTGAACATCTCTTAATGTGCTTATTTGTCATCCTACGTCCTCTCTGGTGAAGTGTCTGTTCAAGTCCTTTGCCCATTTTTGAGCTGTTTGTTTTCTTATTGCTGAGTTTTGAGAGCTCTTTATATAAAGGTGCAATTTTATTGCATGGGTAGAGGAGGTGAGAACAAGGAGGGGACATAAAAGACACTTCCTTTCCACTGCCTGAAAGGAACAAGGGAGAGAAAAAAGGAGAGAGAAGCAGAAACAGAGCTGCAGATAGGGTTTTACTCTCCTCCCACACCTAAGCTACAAAACAACCATACTTACTGCTTCATAGTCTGCCAGTTCCAACCTTGCTTTATTCTGCATTGTCCTCTTACAGAGATAGATGGCTGAGGGAAGAAGAGAAATTACAACACGTGCAGACCCAGCAGTGCGGTGGCATCACAGATCCACCCATCTGTCTGTCCCTCCGCTCATCCACCCAGCCATCCAGCCAGCCCTCCCTGTGAGTCCGGTGCTGCACTGAGCAGAACATCCTTCCATGGGGAAGCCATGATGCCTACCCTCCAAGAATCTTCCTTAAAGGTCAGGATTGGAGGAGGACTTCATCTTCTAGTCCTGACTGCTCCCTTTCACCCTCCTCATTCTGTTCACCCAAACATCCTCCACCAGGGTCATCTTTCACAAATAAGATCATGTTACCTTCCTGCCTATACTCCCTGCATTGCCTCCTCAGTGACCTCAGAAGAGTAGTCAGGCTCCTTAGGGTGGTGTGCTTGGTTCTTTAAGCTCCAGTCTCCTTACCTTGCCAACCTCTTCCCTCCCTGCCTCCCTTGGGCATGTGAGGCTACCAAACCCTTCAGTTCTACTCCTCTGCCCATGTGCTCTCCACATGGAAGATCTGGCAACCTTCTACTAATCTTGGAAGACCCAGCTCAGTGTTCCCAATAGCGTCTACTCATCCTCACCCATGGAACTTAATTCCAGTAATTATGTATTTATGATTCCACTGTAATCATGGATTTACCAGACTGTCCCCAGCTCTAGGCGGAGGGCTCCTCAAGGGCAGAGGCTGTGTCCTACTCAGCTTGAATCCCTGCATCTAGCACCAGGGCCGGCCTACCAGGTGGAATGAATAAACAGTGGAAATGGTGGACATCTTGGGTCTCTCTTCCCAAGCTAAAGAAGGGTTCTTGGCCCTCAGTTGCCAGAGGATTCCTTCTCACA
This sequence comes from Panthera uncia, assembly GCF_023721935.1. Taxonomy (NCBI): domain Eukaryota; kingdom Metazoa; phylum Chordata; class Mammalia; order Carnivora; family Felidae; genus Panthera; species Panthera uncia. The sequence goes on from NW_026057582.1 coordinate 28,825,061, forward strand.
CATGCCTTCATCACTTCCTCTCCCTAGCTCTGCTTCTTCAATATCTCCCAAGTAGAATGGGGAGAATGGGGAGTATCTGCCAAGTAGAATGATCCAGGGAAGACAATAGATGAATGGTATGAGTGACCGATAGGATGGCCAGGAGACAGGGTCAGAGAGGACCTGTGGCTGACCTGTGGTTTGACAACTTAGTTATACTAGGAGAGCTAGTTAACTCCTTGCTGGATCAACAAACCTCCTCCATGTGGTCTGAAAAGTTTGCTGATGGCAGCTTACAAGACGCTGGAACCTCGTGGCTGGCAGCCTGCTCTGGTATGCTCACATTTCTGCTCACATCAGTTGAGCTGTATGTGGATGAGAGTCAGTTGTGCTTGTTCACAAGTCTGTTTATGTCAGGCACACTTGTTATTCTAATAATGTAATTTCACCAAATATTACATTTCACTGATGAAATTAGTGTGGAAAGAGAGAGTTGTTTCTATGAGGACCCAGTTGAATGGTTTGGAACAACCTGATAACGAAGAGTTGGCTAAGACAATTGCTAATGAGTTTGGTAGAGGTGAAATAACTGAAAAAAAAAAAAAAGGGAAAAATAATACGAATATGAAAGGGGTCAACATACAGGTTACTTCCAAAGTGTTTTCAAATTCTTGATGCATTTCAAAGGTGCCCAAACTGGATGGTTTATTTTGAGTGTGGCTGAATTAAGAAAGAAACTCAAATTATTAGGGCCCATAATCAAAGAGAGTCTTTGGTCTGATCTCAAAAAGCCATCGAATGATTGTTCTTTTGTATAGCTTATGTTGACGGGAAGTGATCAGGTAAGGACATATCTCTTTTTCATAATTCTCTGTTGACTATCTTTTGCAAAGAGCCAGGCAGGTACAGCTCTCCATTATGTCTGATGAAGGGGCGTCTGCTCTATTACAAGATACCTCCTTCGGTCTCCTGGACCACCATTTCGGCAGCCTATGGAATTGGGAGCTACCTACAGAGGAAGGCCTGACATATCACCAGCCCCACCACGCGGGTCTCCTGACTCAGGAGCAGCACAGCTCAGTAGAGGTGAAAGCTGTTTTGAACAATGCTGTCGCAGACGGTATGTGGTACTGCTAAACGTAAAACCCGGGAAAGTGCAACCCAAGTTGGGCTCCGGGCTTTATTTAAGCAGAAGCATCCTGAGACATTTCTAGCACATCCGGGTCAAAATGGGCCAGCTAGGTTGTGAAGTAAAACACCACACGTGGAATGCAGAGCTGGTACCATTCCTGATGACCGCGAGCTACACAGTCACCTGACTTCAGCTTGCTCCCTCTGTGGCTAAAGCCACATGGCAGGGGGTCTGTTCACCCCACCTAGGGAGGTAGAATGTAGCTGTTGAATGGACCTTTTCTTGGCATAGAACTTGGGGCTTGTCTGCACTGACTAGGGTGCCTTCAGGCTGTGACGCCTGACCAATCAAATGACCACAGACAACGGCGGCCAGTCCTACTACTTGGGCATCTGGGAGACTTGCTTTAAGCTCACATATTGGTTTTATCTGGGTATTTAATTCCTCATTGAGAAATCTTTGTCTCCTTGCCCTCACACCTGGCAACCCCACCTCCTGGCACATCACTCGGATGACACACTGCCATCTCAAGCTCACCGCATCTCACCGCAATATAAATAGAAAACACAAAAAATGTTAAAAAAAAAAAAAAAAGGAAAACACAAAAAATGTTATGAAGTGAATGGATTCCTATACTCTATGTGCAACTAAACAGTAAAAAAAAATAATAATGACCTCATCCTATTTCAATGTATTTAAAGAACTGACTCCCTCTTCAAACTTTGTCTTTACGAGTGATGTTGTTTACCTCAACTTCTTAAACCGGGGAACCATATTTCTCTGTTTTCCTCATACCCTTGAACTGCTTTTTAGTACACTGGGATTTTAGCACTGTAAGTCACCCGGGTGGCCATTCAGTACAGGCCCCTCGTTGCCAGCTGGGAAAACCAAAGGCCCAGAGAGGTGAAGTGAGTGACCCATCGGCCAGTTAGTGGTGGAGGTGGAATGAGAACCGAGGCCTAGTTCAGAGCTGTTTCCATTATGACATTTGCTACGTCATCTACTCATTCATTCATTCATTCGTTCATCGAGGTGTGTCCTGTGATTATCCTCAGTTTACGGACGACGGAAACGTTTCCAGGTCATTCCCCATCGTTGGGACTCCCTAAAGCTGCTGCGTCCATTCTCAATGTCTCTCCTTGACTCTGACAGCTTTTTTTAGAAACCTGTCCCTCCCCAAGCTATTCAGCCTTCTCAGTCATTCGTCACCAACAGGAAACCTGTGAATACTCAGATCAGACTCCTCACCACCCTCTTCCTCCCCATCACGCTGCCTCCCTCAGCCTGGAATGCTTGGATGGTAGGACTGTGACTTAACCAAATCCGTGTCAAAGCAACAGACACAGAGGGGTGGTCAGTAAAGGTATGTGGAATGAATGAAAGTGTCTGGTTCTTCATCAATCCAAATTATACCTATCCGGAGTTCTTAGCTTTGGTTTTACATCCTCTCTGGCAAGATGGCCCCCGCAGAACTGATATTGTGAAACATTACCCTAGTGATAATAATACTAACCACCACCATGGTTTTTTTTTATTGGTTCCTTTCTATGGGGCCACACACCAAACCTTACAGGCATTTCATTTCATCTTAATAAAACAACACTAGGAAAGGAGTACTATTATTCTTGTAATTTTCACAGGAAATTTCTGAGGCACAGAGAGGTTAAATAACTTGCCAAGATCACACAGCTAGTGGAACCAGTTGATCTTGGAGCCGCTGTGCTGAAATCTCTCTTGGTAAAAACTTTGATTTTCTGACTGAGCTGCTTTGTAAATGCTGGTGAGTACTTTTGCGGCCCGCACCTTGACTTCTCCATCCGATTTGCCAAAGTCGAGGCACAGGAATTCAAAATAATTTTGCCTTAATGAAAGCCTGATATAAAATTGTTATTCCTACCCTTGTTCGTGCCACTCAACTCAAATTATGACGTGGAGAATCCCTCTAGAGAAAGGGAACCAGTGCCCCGCGGTGTATGGTGTGAGATGGCCTAACCTTTATGGGCTCATGTTCAAGTAAATATTTTCATCTTACTGGAGTCTAGTTATCTGGTCTTGCCATCCTCCTCCCCTCTCCGCAGCCTGTAAAAATATCGTTTTTTACATTCACAAGGGCACCCGGCTGCTGCATGGAACTGAGCCACGGTTACTCAAGTTCCAAGTTGGGCTTTTGTGAGCGGTGTTTCAGCCCCAGAAGAACCAATTTTGTGAATAGCCAAATGTAGCTCTGATTCTGAGTTGGAAGCCTTGCTTATCCACTTATCACGTGGTTTAGAGCACAGCCCAGTTCCAGAGGGACCCCGCAGTGGTGCCCTGCAGACAGCTGCAGAGACCATCAGAGGGCCCTGCCCCCTGCATAAGGGCCGTCCTCCGGACCTGGAAACACAACGACTGTAGCCTCCTTGGGCAATGCCTTGTCTGCACCCCGTCCTCGGCATTGCTCCCCACCTGCTGGCGTTGGGAGTGATCCAGACAGGGTAGCTTATCACAAGTTCTCCCGGACAGGCTTCCCTGATCACTGCCCAGCTGCCCATGCCCCTCCCTTCTCTGCAGCTGCCTCTGTCTCCCCGTGCAAGCAACTCTGCAAAGAGCTTGGGGGAGAAGCTGGGATCTCGCCAAGTGCCCCAGGCCCAAGGAGAGCCACTGTGGACTGCCTCAGCAGCTCAGTCAGTCAGCATGGGCCTTGAAGCCACTCGGATCTGAGTCCCAAAGCTGATGCTTCTACTGTCTGTTAATCGCCTTTAATAAAGAACCAGAACTGTCAGCAACTATTTGCTGAGTGCCAGCAAAACTGTGCTATGCACTGGGGAATATGAGAATGAGCAAGCAGGACCAGTCCCTGGCTTCATGGAGCTTACGACTGACTGGGCGTCCAGAGAAGTAGAATACGACGCGATATGTGTGAGGTTGTGGCCTCTCTGAGCCTCAGGTTCTTCATCTGGAGTATGGGGACAAGGTAACTTCTGTAGACAAGATAACTTCTGTCCTGCCTGGACAGAGGTAACTCCCTGCCTTCCAAACTCCCAACCTCACCCACTCCCAATTTCCTAGTCCAGGATAACTTCTGCACACTCCTCCCTGGTCTAGCTTCTTTTCCGCCTAACTTCTCTAGCTATCAAAAACACCAATGAATTATTCATAACTCTTAACAAGTCTGTGAGAATAGAAAGAGCTGGGGTGGGGGTGGGGGTGGACCCCTGATCCAGCCCTCCCTGAAACCTTGCCCCAGAAGGGAGTGGTCAGCGGTCACTATCTTGGTTCTCCCTGGCTCTACAAAATGAGCATACTGGCCAGCTTGATGGAACGTTCCTTCCCTTCCCCTGTTCCCCTCCAAAGGCTGCATCTCTCAGTGTGCTCTGCCTTTCTTCATTATGTGGAACAGGGAGCTTATTACATGTCAACGCTCGGAAAAGGACTGAGCAGGATAACGACCCCTCCTCTCTGTGCGGCAGTCACCCAGACACCAAGCGTTTGTCGTCCACGCTCCCAGGAGTGACGCCTCTTCACTGCTCACCGTAGTCGGTGTTTTCAGGCTCCCAGCAGTTTGAAGGCCAAAAGTACGGGGCCTGCGCAGAAGAGCACAGATGTCAGGACTCAGAGGCACACCGGTACTTGACCTCCTCTGCCTGGGGCCTGGGTCCACCCTCTCCTGCGTCCAGGGAGGACCCCTCCCCATGACAGGCTCTGCCCCGGCTCCTTTGTGCTGATGCCAACCCCCCAACTCTCTCCTGGTCTTAATACAGCAGAGGCCGTCAACATTTCAATCTGGGTATTGAGAAATGACATCTAAGGTAAGCAAAAGAAATGCGAAAATGAGAAACCTCGTTAACAGGGCAAGTACTTCTTATCCCAAGACAATAGACGTCTAATGCCAAAGTCAGGCCGGCACAGTTTCCCGGGGAACACAAGCTCCAAGTTCCTTTTCTCCCTTTGAAGTATGTATCCCTAACACCGACGTGTGGAAACTCTAACCCACAGGGTGGCTGCACTTGGAGAAAGGAAGTAATTAGGGTTCCGTGAGGTCACAGGGTGGGGCCCTGATCCCATAGGATCGGTGTCCTTATCAGAGGAAACACCAGAGAGCTTGCTTTCTCTCTCCACCACATGAGAAGCCCTGGGTGAGCCCTCTCACCACTGACCTAACCTGCTGCAACCTGGACCCTGGACTTCCTGCTTGCAGCACTGTGAGAAATTTCTAGTCTTTGGTATTTTGTTATAGTAGCTAGAGCAGACTAAAATGCCCTTTGACCCTGTCTAAAAAACTCCACTCCATTGGTGTTGACCTTGACACAGCCTCTTATCCTCTGCCCCATTTCCCCCTAGAACAGGACCTGAGAAAAGGAGCGGGAGGGGTTAGGTGGTGGACAGAAACTTCAGACCAGGAAGGCAGCATGACAGAGTAGAAAGATCAAGGACTTTGCCATCAGGCTGACCGACACTCAAATCAAGGCCACCTCCTAGATTTATTAAACCTCGGAGCACCTCAGTGTTCTCATCTGTCAAATGGATGATATGTACAACCCTAAAAGTTTGTTCTTCAGATTGAATGAGGAAATATGTGTAAAAGGTGCCCCCCCCCAACAACAACAAATGGCCCAGATAAAAGCTTGTTTGGCCTTCCCAGTGTTGGGGGGAGGTAAGGGTTGCTCCCTTAAATACCCTCAGTTTTGTAGGTAGTTTTAATCTGAGATCAGATAATAAGAGAACATTCTTCAGGAGGAGGAGCTGGCAGGCCTACCTGGAAACGGTAGAAGGTGCCGTCATCCTTCATGGTGAGAACGTGGTCCGAGATTGGAAAGATGTAGCCTTGGGCAGCTATAAGGCTTCCCACGTGTATTGCTTCAACTGCATGGACAGGGCATGAGAGAGAGGAGTGTTTAGTAAGCTGTCAGAACACAGGGCTCCTTAGCTGGAATGTCAGTCAGGAGGGCAGAAAGGCAACCGGAAGCCAACTGTCATCACCCCCAGATAGCTGCATGATTGATTGGCCGATTGACTGATAGCCTTTGATATAAATAAATGCACTGGGCCGGAGGTGGGGGTTGGGGCATCAGTGGCTAGGAAGGGCCAACATGTGTCTGGGTTGGCCCAGACATTTGGACCATTTGGACCAAGATTTGGATCCCAGCTCGGAGAGTCTGACATTGCTTGACTTTCCCCAACACTTGCAGAAGAAAGTAGCTTCATGGTTAAGAGCATGGGCTTTGGTATAGACACATGCTTCATGTAAAGGGCTTAGCAGTGCCTGGTGCTCGGTAGGTTTCGGCAGCCCTGATTCATGTGCCTGTTTCATCAGGTTTATCAGCCCCAGCAAAATGAGCATGTAGTCTCACTGCCCATAGCATTCCCCGATATGACAGTCCTACTGGAGGGAGGACAGAATTACCCTTCTCTAATGCATATAGAGCAAAACCTCACTTTCTTAGAAAATTGGAGGAAGGGTAGGTAATGCAGTGGGCAGTAGCAGAAGGAGGCCAACCTGACAGAAGTATTTATGTTTTTGCCACAATCAGCCCATTGTTTCGTTACTTAGCACCAGCCATAAATAGATTCTCGTAAGTAAGAATTAGTGTCTATTCGGAGCAGAGCTGAGAAAGAAAAATAACAAATCCAAAGGGTTCCATCATGCGTGATAATCCTTCACCAATATAAAAGTACTCTTACTGCTAAAAACTAATTTTTGGATGTGAAAGTGATTGATACGCTTAAGGAGTCTCCAGGAATTATTAATTTCATAAGCTCTGAATTTTTTTTTAAGGCAACTTGTTTCATCTTGCAAACTTCTCAAGAGGTTGTATCTAATCCAAGTGTTTTACTTATGTAGAACACCTCTCTTTTGGAAATAACTGGTGGAGTCAGAATGAATGAAGTTGGATGTCATTTGCTCACTGACGACCAGTTTGCTTTTTAAAGTCTAGATGCTTCGAGAATCATGGGGACAGCAAAAAAGAAGAGTTTCGTCACTGGCAGCTGCTCTTTCCCCAGGGAGGAAAGAACAAAATCCAGTAAGAAGGTGACTTTCATGTCCCCAACCTAGGAGCTGGAACTCTCACTTCATCCTTTGTGGTTCTGTTTAGCTATATGGCAGATGGGGAGGGGGGGGGAGGGGAGGGGCAGATGTTGGATGTGCCTGGCTTCCCAGGGCCTTGCTTTGTCTCACTTCTACCCTTGTATTCCCAGCTGGTGAATTGTTCTTAACTCTTCCTGCTCAACCATTTCTCAGAAGCCTAAATGGTTCCCAATACCTTGATGTCCTCTCAAGGCCATCGGAGTATAAGAGAGCTTCATAGACATGATCTTGCTTATTCACGAGCTTTCAGGGAAAGCTCCTCATACCAGGGCCAGAGGACTTCTGAAGCCTATTCTCCTCCCACACTACTACTACTGCTCCAAGTGATAATAATACGTGTTAGAAATACAGTGATTATTTTAGAAGGGGTAAGAAAACAGTGCTATTGGTAGAGAAAAGACTACCCTGAAGAATGGTACTCCTTCGGTTAAGCGTTATAACAAAAGAAGCATTGACTTTAAGTACGTGCCACTGAACTGGTAGAAATTCAGCCCAGTTTTTACAAGCGGACAATCAGAAGTCCAGGCTGCATGAGGGAAATGCATGGGGCAGTTAATATGGGTACTATCCTTAAAAGGATTTGAATTCACAGGTTCCCTCCTGTGGATTAAGAGCTTTGAGCAGAATTACGAATTTTCACTTGTCACGGAAATTGTCATTAATCATGATGGTGAAAAAGGCTAGTGTCCCTCCCACGAATGACCCACTTCTTTTCTGGCACTCAGATTTCTGGCGACTACATTTAATTGAACTCTGTGTAAATTGTATTGTTTCATAGTCAATAGCCTCTTAGGAGCATCAGATTAAAATATAGGAATTCCTGAGCTGACTTCATGACCACAGCAAGGAATCACTTGCTGTGCTGAAAGTCGGACACCTAGAAAGGGCACTTACAAAATCTTTAGAACGCATAGCAATTGGAAGCCATTTAATTAAGGGCAGATAGGTCTACTCCCCAAGAACATAAGAATACATGAATGGATATTGGATATTGATAAATATGACCTTCAGGCACCAAGGATACACAGTTAAAACAGGAAGTGTACTATAAACTCCAAAACGCATTAACAAACACACAGATCCTAAGGTTGGCTTATCTGGAATTTTCACTTTTCTGAAACCCCTCATTCTCTAATTAGGCTGGGAAAATAAATTTTACTACTGATTTTCTGGTGGGAGGACAGATTCGGAAACTGTTTTATTGGCCAGAATTCTGTTGTTGTCTTTCTGGTGAGGTTTTCCTAATTGAAATGCACAATTAAGGCTCGGGGGAAAAAAAAAAAAAATCATTCACTTCTTGCAGAAGGAGGAAACAGAAGGAGTCTTAGCAAATAATTAAACGTCTTAATTGTGGATCAGGCAATCTGATTTTAAGAGCTGGCTCTATAAAGATAGGTATTCAGTCGAGAAAATAAATTAATTTCATTTGCAAATAGAGTGACTCCACATCTTGGGATTCATATTTATTATTATTATGATGATGATTATTTTAATGTTTATTTATTTTTGAGAGAGAGAGAGAGAGCATGCACAGGGGAGGGCAGAGAGAGAGGGAGACACAGAATCCGAAGCAGGCTCCAGGCTCTGAGCTGTCAGTACAGAGTCTAATAAAGGGTTCAAACTCACGGACTACAAGATCATGACCTGAACCGAAGTCGGATATCTAACCTCCTGAGCCACTCAGGTGCCCCAAGACTCACATTTATAAGCCCAGTTCTCAGGAGAATGGGAGAATCTGGTTTGGAACTTGTTTATGGGATGTTTTTCAATACCACGGAGGATCAAATACCTGGGTCCTCGATGGAGAGGTTCTTCATAAGCCATTGCACAATGTCAGTACCTGAAATGATAAAGCAATTTGAACTGAAGACATCACGAATGCTTAACTCTATGGCAGAAGAAACATGTTTACCTAAGAATCCCCAAATTCCAATTAGCACACACCCAGAGAGCTGGATAATATTGACAATTTTCCATCCTAATTAGCCATGTCTATCCATTGGTATGCTTCCATAGTCACGATCTCACTCTTTTCCAAAAAATCCATTTTTGATGACTCAGGATGATCTTGTGTCCACACTTCTAGGGAGTATCTATAGGGAACTTCCTGCAAATATAGATTTTAATGACTTCCCTGAGACAGGTTAGGTGAAATTATCCTATATCTGAACCCCAGGATATTTCCTGAAGGAGGAGGCCTCTTCAGCTCCCTACCCTAACTGACAAGGCCTGACTAACACAGGTGACCTTACAGTTTCTTAACAACAACAACAACAACAACAACAACAACAAATCTCTAATTTTTTCATTGGGCCCATTTTAAATGAAAATGCTCCTATTGAGTTCTTACAATGGAATATGGCTATAAATGACATACACCACTTCTAGGCCTGGACCATAAAAACTCCCGTGTGACCCACCACACCCTTTCCTTCCCTATCTGCTGGCTGAATGTAGAGAACCCCAAGAACACAGGGGAGGGCAGAGCCAAAATGTGGGAGGAGCCTGGGATCCTGAACAATCATAAAAATTGATGCCCATTTTGGGCTCTGACTTGATTAAAAAATAAACATTATTGTTTTAAGCCACAGAAGTTGGGATTTATTTGTTTTGACATCAAGTTCTACCTTAACTAATATAAAATCTTGAGTTGGAAGGGACTTCTAAAGCATATCTACTCCAACCCTAGCCAATATAGGAGCCCCATCTGTAATACTCTGGACAAGAGGTACCATAATCTCCGCTTGGAAAAACCCTAGTACCTGGGAATTACAGATTCCCTCCTAGTCAGTCTGTCCCAGTGAAATCATCTTTGATTTTTCAGAACAGAAATCTGACCCTCTCTGAAGTCCTCTCTTTGGACTTAGTTTTGCCCTCTGATGATAGAAAAACAAACCCAGACTTCTTGCTCTGGAGAGAGTCTGTCCGATATACTATCAGCATTCTTCTTGAGGTTTTCCCCCCTCGAGGTGACACCTGCCTAGGCCCCTCAGCTATTTTCTCCCATGACATGACCTAGAGACCCTTGCCATTTTAGTCAGAATTCTCTGAATATGTTTCCTTTTGTTTGCCTCCCTTTGAATATGTCGCGCCTAGAGCCAACGTGGGAGTAGGGGAGTCCAAATTTCTGGAAGGTTCTGGACTTCCGGTCAATTCACCTTTGTCACTCAACCATCTCACTTTAAACCAGGGCTGATCTTCAAAGGTGGTTTGTCACCTCAGGATGGAATTTTTGATGGAAAGCAGCCTGAAAAGGGCAACATTTCTGGATGTCTGAGTCCTGTTGTGCGTGGGTCTGAGGCTTGGTCTGCCCATAGCTCTCCTGGAATAGATTCCTAGCTGAAAACCTGGAGAACTAGTAGAGGTCTTCGAGGAGCATTTCCTTTCCCCAGAAATAAAGTTTCCCAGAAATCTGACTGGTTGCCAGAGGTGAGAACAGCACAGGCCTGTTTCTCTCTGGCTCTCTGGAGAGGGAATGGAACCTTGCACCGTAGACAACGAGGGCCCCATCCTACTATTTCTGTGCTCCCCCAAGACCAGCCTCCACTGGCTCAGCCCTGCAAGGTGCCCCCATTTCAACCTCAAAAGCAGAACTTCAAAGCTTCTCCCCACTCTTGCTCCCGGATGGCATCTAGGAGCTAAACTTTGGATCAAAACCACTCCTATTCATTCACATTCTTTGAGAGAAAGGAGAGTTACGTCTGTGTGTGCTTGTGCGTGTGTGTCTGTCTCTTCCAAATTATACAAGTTCAACATTTGTCCTAGGACATGAAGAACAAAGCAGAAATCAAATAAGAACTGTAATCCCAAGTTGGGGGTGGGGGAGAGACTCTAACCTGTTTTTTCCTCAAAAGAAAAATAGTTCTTTTTTGTGGGTTGCCTGGAAACGGATAGGTTTCCAGCATCAGCAACAGCTCTCCCCCGGGCAGGCGGATTATCTTTCTGCTGAGCTTGCTGAACCATTATTTATCACCTGCCAAGATTGATTACTCACCCTGGGACAATGACAGCCCTTCCTTTCCCCTGTTAATTACTGTCATCATTAATATCCATGTCACTAATTAGTATTCATTCACATTGAAACTCCTTCCTCGCTATCATATCCGTTCCCCCCTCCACCCCAGCCGAGACTTCAGCACTATTGTCTAGATTTCTACCCTCTTTTGCTTTCATGCGCTCAGTGTCTGGCCTAATTGTTCTCCCCAGTCCACCAGGCCCTGGTTTGCATTCACGGAGCCGAAGGATCCCCTTTTAAGCACTTTGTTTTTGGTAAAGACGGGAAAGTCACAAAAGCCTCTGTCCTTTTCACCTAGCAATGTGGCGGACCACAGACCTGGGTTTCTTGTCCCTGGTGCAGCCACCGTAACAGTCGGGGTCTTCATCTGGGGACTGGGGTGACTGTACTCAAAGCTCTGGTGAGGGCCGAGCTGCTCCCCTGCCTGTCCTGGGTCACTGCCTGCCTCACCCGCTGCAGACCTGCACGAAGGCCCTCAGCAAGCATAACAATGTGTAGGGGTTGAGGACGACCCCCCCTCCTTCTCTTGGGCATGGGCTGCTTTAGGCTTCCTTGGACTAACCCAGGAGGGGCCAGCCTCCAGCCTCGTGGCTGGAAGCATATGATCCATGTTGAGCCCCAGGAACAAGTAAGGGAGGGAAATCTGTCAAAATATTATGTCCTTTAAAAGACCTATAATTATGACACTGGAACCAGGCGAGGATAGTTCAAATATCCGTCAGGAGAAAGCATTTTTCTTTTTTTCTCTTTCTTTTCTTCCTTTTTTCCTCCAGCCCCCAATCATTCTTTCCTTCCTATTCTGAAAAGAATTTGAAGCAGATTATTTTTCTGTTCTCTCAAATTAATTGTTGCCCTTTGTTACCACTGTCGGATTCTGGTTCTTATTTTGGTCAAGATACCCCGCCAAGGACTTAAAGCCAATATAAAAACTTTAGGAACAAATGCGGAATAGTTATTCTCTATTCCCAAAGGTTCTAAAACACTTGGCTGAAAGTTTTCTTTTTGAGGCTAATATGTCAGGAATATCCATGAAATACATCAGAGGGCACCCGAAACTGTTCTCCACAGCATGCGTGGTTTGTTAGTATATTTAAGTATATATTTATCAGATGTAGGTATGCTTTATGTTTCTATATGTGCTGTAGGTATGTATTCCAATTATGTCTTTTATATATCATTATGTGTATTGGAAGGGTGTTTGGACACAACTCAAAACTTCTCTAGTAGGGGACTGAATAATTAATTATGGCTCATTCATGCAACATGTATCTATTGAACACCTAGTGTATTAAATGAAAAAGCATATCAAGAACAGTGTGTATTGTAAAATGACATTTTTACAATAGAAAATATGTATTTGCATTTGTATTCTATTAATTACACATGTATAGATATATACAGATACCGAGAAGAGAAGCTCTGGAAGAATGTTTATTTTTGAGAGAGAGAACGTGAGCGACAGAGGGTCAGAGAGAGAGGTAGACTCTATGCAGATAGCAGAGAGCCCGATGCAGGGCTCGAACTCAGGAACCGTGAGATCACGACCTGAGCAAAAGTTGGATGCTTAACTGACTGAGCCACCCAGGAGACCCCGGAAGAATATTCAAACTGTTAACTTTAGGTTATCCTGGAGAGAGTGGAGGGTCCAATGATGGAAAATTTCTATTTTTTACATTTCCTTATTATTTGGAATTCATTGAACGTTAATATACTGCTTTATATACTGCTTTTTAAATATATGGCTTTTTAAAAGTGAAAAACACTTTGCACTGTAAACAGCAGAAAGGGAGGCGATGACCTCCTCCAGAGACAGCAGTGGAGAGGCTGGGGGATCAGGTTGCAGACACACAGCGGAGAGGGTAAGGGGAGCTCTGAACCCTCCTGCTGCCCCCAGGCCCTGGCCATGGGCATTTTCTGCTCCCCAGTGAAGGGGCAGAGAAAAATGAGGCATGTATCACAAAACTGCCTCTCTCCAGAGGAGTAAAGAATTGGGAGGCTCGCTCCTAAGCCTCAAGCTCGTCACTCCCTCTGGACATTGGGCCAACCCCAAAGCTTTTTGTAGACTCTAACAGGGCTCCTCACCCTAGTCCTAGACTAAGGGTGATCATCTGTACCCCTCAGTACAAACTGGATTCGAGCAAGCTGGTGAGATCTTCCAATATTTTAGGGGGTTCTCTTTCCGGTTTGGGGGAGATCCTTATTACAGAAGGGTTGTATTCTGAACTTTGTCCTCATGTGTTTTTTTAAAAAAATGTTTTTTAATGTTTATTTTTGAGAGAGAGAGATAGAGAGAGAGAGAGAGAGAGAATGAGTGGGGGAGGAGCAGAGAGAGAGACATACACAGAATCCAAAGCAGGCTCCAAGCTCTGAGTCGTCAGCACAGATCCCAACTCGGGGCTCGAACCCACGAACCGTGAGATCATGACCTGAGCTGAAGTTGGACACTCAACCGACTGAGCCTTCCAGGTGCCCCTGTCCTCATGTGTTTTAAGTGCCCCCAAAGATGAAGGAATACATGGAACTTCCTGCCAGATAAGTCAGAACCTAAGGGGATCCTACTCTGAAACGCTTTCCCCCATTCTTCCCAAAGTATTGTATCAACCTTAGCCCAAATTAGATTATGCAAACTTGATAAAAGACTGGTTCCAATCACCTGCAAATTTCAAGTTATGTGAAACTTGGTAGCTTATAAATCATAGTACTGATGACTGAAGCAATCGATAACTTACTTGTCAGTCCTCACCACTGGGGAAAGACACCTTCATTTGAGTAAACGGTTTCTGGAGCCCAACAAAAGATAAGATGGTTCCGGCCGTGAGTGACCTCCTGGTCCTCCGCAGTCAAGGTTATGACTCAGTCCACCCTGGGATTCTCACACACCTGCCAAGGTCTCTGCTACACCTGTGAGTGAGGAGGGCAGCTTCGTGCCGCTTTATCACGTAGGTGCCATAGGCAGGCCAACATTCCTGAAGGAGGGAGACATTCCCCAGGGTCCATTGTGCACCAGGCTGGAGCTGGGCACTTAACCCTGTAATCACATATCATCCTGACAATAATTGTGTATAGTATAATAACTAGTATACCCATTTTAAGGACGAGGCCCAGAGAGGCCCAAGGCCACATACCTATAAGAGCCAAGCCTGGAATCCAGGCAAACTCATGGCAGATACCATGTCCACCACATCATTCTCTCTTACTGCTGAATAACTTTCCAAATGGTACTCAGAATAACTGGAAAGGTGATACTCTGTGCTTATTTTCCCCTTGAAGCAGGGACATTAATTTAGTAGTAATAATAATTACTACCAATATTAGCTAGTGAGCTAATAATTCATTGAGCACTTTCTATATTGCAGGCTGTGGAATGACCCTACGATACTAGTCGCATGGGGGCACCTGGGTGGCTCAGTCAGTTAAGTGTCCGACTTTAGCTCAGGTCACAATCTCACGGTTTGCGTGTTCGAGCCCCGCATCGGGCTCTGTGCTGACAGCTCAGAGGCTGGAGCCTGCTTTGGATTCTGTGTCTCCCTCTCTCCTTGTCCCTCCCCTACTCATGCTCTGTCTCTCTCTCTCTCTCTCTCTCTCTCTCTCAAAAATAAACTTTAAAAAAAATTTTTTTAAATCCCATGATGTCAGTAGATTATTAGCATCTTTATCTTGCAGATGAATGGAAGGACATTCTAAGTAGGGCAGTCTTTATAGTTTTAGACCTTTCTTTTTTTTAGTTAAAAAAAAAATCCCACAAAATGCAACAGTTAGCTGGCAGAGAAAGTGACCTTACTTAAGAGGAGATATTAAACTTTAGGATTTCAGAGGGTGAACACACTGAATAGTGTCAGGAAGACAGGAGGAGACTCAGGAGGAAGCACTGTGTGCCAGGACAAGTCTAATGGCATTTTGAGGAGTCGTGTTTGGTCAATGGGCTTGACTTTTTCCAAGGAACGCCGTGACAAAATTTCACAGACATATGCTTGTTAACCAAGCCTAGGAAGCAATAGAACACAGCGTTTATGAAGTCAGACTTGAGTTCAGCTCATGCTGTGTCACTTACAGACTGTGTGACCCGGGGCAGGTCCCTGAACCACCCCCCACCCCAACCTCCACGTCTTCATGCGTTGATGGGGGTGAAATACTGCCTACTCAGAGGGTACCGTAAGTGCGTGTATTCAAAACCTGGCCCGTGGTTTTGCTGGAATGGTCTGTTGATCATCAGCTCACCCACCTTCTCTGTGCCTTCATTGCTTGAGATGGAAACGGAGACAATAACCGATCCGCTGCAGAGGCCCTAGGGGTTAAAGGGAGTTCCGCCCGTGCCATGCCCGCGCAGTGCCCGTTACAGAATACGCATTAGCGCACATTAGCTGCGGACAGAGTCTGCATTTTTAGGGACCTTGTATTGGAGCCAAGAGTCTAATCAAGTCATCTGTATGCCTGGAAGAAGCAACAGCAACTTGGAATTTTTGTGTGATTTGCCTGCCTTTTTGCCTTAGAGAACCTCAAGATGTCTTCTGATGCTTTTACGAAGGGGTCTGCTGATGGATAGCTTGTCAGATGGGAGGGGCAACGAACAAGGCAGTTGCAGTAGGCAAGCTCTAGGAGCCCGACCTCCGTGGCCCCATTCCTGGCCCTGTTCCTCCAGTAAGTGGACTTCTGGGCACGGTGGGTGGTAGGTAGAGCGGGTGCCCTCAATGCACGGCCATTCGGTCCAGCATAACAAGCCATGTGCGCCAGTCCCTCACGTCCCAACATCCTCTTCCTCTCCCTCTTCTCCTCTTCGGCCTCATGGACTGCTTCTCCACTCCCAGAATGCACCACGCTCCATCCCGCTGCAGGACATTTGCATAAGCGATTTCCTGAGCCAGTAATGTTCCCTCCTTTCTCCGCTCCACTGTCTCTAGCTGACTCTGGCATGTCCTTTGGTTCTAACTTCCTCAGGAAAGCCTTCACAGATCTCCAAACCACGTCGAGTCCTTTGGCTGTCCCTTGCAGAGAATGGGGTTCCTTCTCTTCGGAGCACTTCTCTCCATTTGGAATTAAACAGCAGAAATTTATTGGCTCACAGTTCTGGAGGCCAGAGGCCTGAGACGGCGGGGTTGGCAGTGTGGGTTCATCTGAGGGCGGTGGGGGAGAATGGGTTCTGGGCCTCTCTCCTCACGTCTGCAGGTCTGCTGGTCTTTGGTGTTCGGGGGCCTGCAAATGCATCACCCCGATCTCTGCATGAGCACCCATCAGAGAGCATTAGAAATGTTCTGGGGGCAGCTGAGTGTTCCGAGGAGGTTCGGAGGGGACTCTGTGGCTGGAAGGCATCTGGGCCGTATTGCCTTCCAGTGTTGTCTAATGGTCATCTCATTTGTGCGAATTTGACTCTGAAACGTGGTTCATGGACACGTGAACTTATATTTAAGTTAATCTGTGCGGCCGAGGCTTTCTTGAGATGAGTTACCTTCATCTTTGCGTGGCCCTCTCCCTGCACGCATGCCTCTTTGTCCAACTTTTCCTTTTTAGAGGGACACCTGTCATAGTGGATTAGAACCCACCCTCACTAACTCACGTTAACTCATTACAGCTGAAATAACCCTGTGTCCAAGCAAGGTCACGTTCCAAGGTAGTGCAGGTTAAAACTTCAACATCCAAACTTTTGGGAAGACGCAGTTCCGCTCCTAACACTCGCTAAACCATCGCCCTGAGACGGCAGGACTCTGTCACACCGTCCTGTCTCTGGTACCGTGCAAACACCTGGCCTGGAGCTGGGGTTTAATACATGCTCATCGAGCGACAGTTATATTCAAATATACATCCTATAGTATGTATCCACCCATAGGTACATATTCACCACATTGTAAATTTTTCTCTCAGTTTTGTGGCCCAGGAAACCTCATCACACACTAGCACCAACCGTGTGTGTGTGTGTGTGGGGGGGGGGGGGTTGCATTTTGCAGCCACTGCTTTACATGAAAGTTTCGAGGGTTTTCATCCATTGACACTGTTAGCTTTCGAAACTCCTGTCTTCTCTTGTATAAAGAAAACTAACCTGATGAAAGCTTTAAAAAAATATTAGGCAGCAATCCAAAGCCGCCTTCTTTTCTTTATGCGACGCTGGCTGTCACTGGAAGAGGACGGTGAGTGCAGGAAAGGCAAAGTCTCCCACCCTCTTCTGTGGGGCTCACAGCCACTGTCCCCCGCCAGCTCTCCACCGGTCCCTCTGCTCACTCCACTGGCCTCCAGACTGCACAGTTCCAACTGCCTTTCGCTGGATTTTATCCAGTGTGTGATCCTCCCTTCTTCACAGGGAGGCTTCTGCAGTCTGACTCGGTTTCGGACAGGTTGGAGGAATTCAGTCCAGACACGCCAAGTAAAATTTTGAACCCAGTGATCCCCAAGCAGCACCACTGTATCCCCTTGTAAACCACAGCCTCTGGGAGCCACCTCCCTGGGGCGTCCTTCCAGGCCAGGCAAATCGGCTTGCTGACCATGGGCCTGTGACAACCGTGCCCCTCGGCGACCCAGGGCCTACGCGGCAGGAAAGACGACTGGCTGCTGGGAACCCCTTGGTGGGCCTTCCCCTCCCCCTCCCTGCCCCCGCGCACCCCCCACTGCAGCCCAGCCTCCCCACTCAGATTCTGCGTTTCCCCATTCTCTGAAATTTAAAGCTTCCCTGTGCATTATGAAAAATAATAGGGGGCAGGAGACCAGGCGAGGTTATTACCAACTCATAAATCAACCAGGAGGCTCTGAGGGTTGCGGTGAGGTGTCTGAGATGGGCCCCCTGGTTTGTTATCTCACCCAAGCCCCCACGATTGATTCATAACCTCATAACCCTCCTGCGTCCCAATCCTGGGCCTTATATCTAATTGTCAGCAGCCGAGGACATGATTTGCAAGAGGATGCGGTGGCGGCAGCCGTGGGGGTGGAGGAGAGATTAGTTTTGTCAATCAAAAGCGTCCAGGGGAGGTGGGGAGCGCCCAGGACTTAGCTTCACAATCAGCTTATTAAAGAGAAGGCTGAACATGGCTACGCTGACTGGGCCTCTTGCAGGGGCCTGGAGGACAAGGCCACTGGGGTGTAGCCTCTGTTCTCTGGGCCCACATTCCTCTCAACCCGAAGGCAGGAATGAGGGGCAAACAGACTTGCGGCTCCAGGGGAGAAGCAAGCTAGTGAAGGCATTCAGTTGCACCCATCAGAGAATGTTATAAACGTCCTGGGGGCTGTTGAGTGTTCTGGGGAGGCCTGGAGGGGCCCCTATGGCTGGAAGGCATCTGGGCCGTATTGCCTTCCAGTGTTGTCTAACGGTCACCTCATTTGTGTGAATTTGAATCTGAAACGTGGTTCACGGACATGCGAATTTACATTTAAGTTAATCTGTGCGGCTGAGGCTTTCTTGAGGGGAGCAGGAACGGAGAGCCTTTATGAGGCCCCGGCCTGCAGGCTGCAGTCACTTACCAGGAATTTGATCCGTCCATCCACACTATGATAGCAATTATACGGATCCAAATGCACAGCTTTAAGCTTTCAAGTCTGCAAAGTACCCTGGACATCTGCCACCACCTTGGGGCGGGCGAGGCGTGCACAGCAGGGCGTGTGAGCAAGCCGGGGTTGAAGCAGAGTCTGGGACACACTGGTTTGTGAGCAAAGAGTTTACAGTTTTGCACTAATTCCAGCTCCAGTCCCTTGGAACCTGCCTCTGGGCTCTATCAGAGAATAGCTCTGGCGTGGTAGAGCGAGCTTTTGTAATCAGACAGACCCGGTTCCGGGCCTGGCTCTGCCCCTTGCTAGAGGATCCCCTGGGATGAGTTACCCCACCACTCGGAGCCCCAGTTTACCCACCTGCAAAATGGGGTCAAGCACAGGATCCACCTGACAGCCTGTTACGATGATTACAATGAGGAAACAGAATAGACACCAACCAACCCTACATCTCGCCTACAACCAACACAGACCTCTCCATCTGTGTGAACTGAAATCCGGAGCTGGTCTCCCACGGAAAGATCCCTAGCCTGGAACCAAGCCCCTTCTCCTGCCCCTCCCCGGGCCTAGGCTACAGGCCTTCCAGAGAGTTCGTGGCTTGTTCTTACGTGGCTCTTCCAAGCTCCTCTCTTTTGTTCAGATGGATGAGGCCATCCTCTCAACCTTGGTCTGGGGTCTTCTCTATCAGCGGGGGATATACTTCCAGGTCCGCTCCTAGTTCTTGAGGCAAAGCAGGACGAGGACCCCTCGGAGACCTGTACCCCAGCTCCAGCCAGGCTCTCGCCTGGCGTCTCCCACAGGAGCAGCTAGGAGCCAAGTGGCCTGGGTGTGAATCCAGCTTCCCCCTGCCACCAGCTCGGTGGCCTTGGGGATGTGCCTTGCCCTTCGTAAGCTTCAGTTTCTATGAGATAGGATAAAAAGCTCGGTCTGAGAGGGTAGACATGAGCTTGGAAAAGCTTCCGCCCCGAGTCCTTCAACACACAGCAAAGGATGGGTAAATGTTGGCTTTACTGGTATTATGACTGCTGTTACTGTGACTGGAACATTTCACTCATTTACCTGCAGTGATGAATAAAATGGCTGTCCTCCAACAAGAAGGGGGACCAGTGTGCTGCAAGGACTGTGAATGGAGGATCGTGGGGTGCCCTGGGGCCACAGACAGGTGTGTGCCATTCCAGAGCTGACCCGCTGTCAGGAAGCAGGTGTTCGGGAACAGCAGGAAACAGTGGGAAGAGACTGGCGGAGGGGGAGCCCTGGATGTAAAGCCAAGGGCTCCACCACGGCAGCCCGAAGCAAACCACACTAACGGCACCAGGGCATACCTAACATTTGTATTGAGGTCAAGGTGGAGTAACAGCAAGTCTCTGTGGAAGGGAAGAGTCATGGGGGGGCAAAGAGTCAAGAGCACACTCTGGCATCATCTACGCGCAAAGCACTGTGGCCAGACGCCGAGGGCGGTGATTCAGGTGCGACTCAGAGAAAGAACCGGGCTTACGAGCTAAAGGGAAATGATCTCAGAGTTGCTGAGGAATGATCTCATGTGTTCCCAGCAACGGGATGCTGGCCCTCCCCTCTCTTCTGCTCTCAGCCTGAGCCTCATGGCCTCTGCCAGCGTTACCGTGAACGCTCCGGGTCAGTCCACAGCCCCTACAACTCCACTGCTGGTGCGGTCCCCCCAAACCCAGAGGAAGAGCGGCGTGCCCCCACGTGTTTCCCTGCCTCCTCCTCTTTCAGTGGAGGGCCGGTGGCTTTGGGTTCTCTCGGAACTGCTGCCATCTCGCCTCCCCAGGACCCCTCCTCTTTGACTCTACCTGGATTGACAGCCTTGAGCGCCGAGGGCAGAGAGCTGGGTTGTCGGAGGGTGGCAGGGTGTTGACACAAAACAGAAGCAGTGGCAGGAACGATAGGGGCTGATCAGAGGCTTACGTGTCCTGACCTTGCTGAGGACTGGCCGGGGCCCTGGATAACCAGGAGGCCGGCAGAATGGCACTCACGGCCTGGCCATCAGTGAGAATACCATATGGTTTCACTCATATGTGGAACCTGAGCAACAAAACAGGTGAACATACGGAAGGGGGAGGGGAGAGAAGAGAGGGAAACAAGCCACAAGAGCCTCTTCATGTTAGAGAGCAGACTGAGGGTGGATGGAGGGAGGTGGGTGGGGGATGGGCTAGCTGGGTGATGGGTACTAAGGAGGGTACTTGTTACGATGAGCACTGGGTGTTGTATGTAAGTGATGAACCACTGAATTCTACTCCCGAAACCAATATTGCACTGTATGTTAACTAACTAGAATTTAAATAAATAAATACAGGGGCGCCTGGGTGGCTCAGTCGGTTAAGCGTCCGACTTCAGCTCAGGTCACGATCTCGCGGTCCGTGAGTTCGAGCCCCGCGTCAGGCTCTGGGCTGATGGCTCAGAGCCTGGAGCCTGCTTCCGGTTCTGTGTCTCCCTCTCTCTCTGCTCCTCCCCCGTTCATGCTCTGTCTCTCTCTGTCTCAAAAATAAAATAAACGTTAAAAAAATAAAATAAATACAGACACCAGGGCGGGGTGCCTGGGTGGCTCAGTCGGTTAAGCATCCGACTTCGGCTCTGGTCATGAGCTCGTGGTCTATGAGTTCGAGCCCCATGTTGGGATCGCTGCTGACAGCTCAGAGCCTGGAGCCTGCTTTGGATTCTGTGTGTGTGTCTCTCTCTCCCCCTCCCCTGCTCAAGCTCTGTCTCTCTTTTTCTCTCTCAAAAATAAACAGACATTAAAAAAAAAAAAAAAAAAAAGACACCAGGGCCCTGCCCAGAGGGGAGCTGGCAGCAGCCAAGCCATACTACCTGCCTTCCCCGCCCCACTCTTTCCTCCTGAAATCCCTAACTCTTTTTCTTCTTCTTCAGGCAGGCAGGTAAGGGGCCCAGGTCTGGCTTTGGAAGATTTGAGGGGAAAGTGAAGCCAGCCATCTGAGGTGGAGGAGAGTTTTGAGAGTCCACAGTTCGGATCTCCCTACTTGCCTTTTCTGGTTTCCGTAGGTCAGGTTCTAAGATCAATAACGGAGGCACATGTGGGGACAGGGAAGGACCCTGAGGGAGAGGACGGAGGTCCCTGGGGCTTGCAGGGGCTGGCTCCCTCTTCATGACCTCAGTCTCTCATTCCAGCTCCCTCCCTCCCCCCCCCCCCCCCCACCTGCTCCCAGAGATTGCACTTCCCCTATTAGCACGGATGCTGTGCACGCAC
The DNA here is from genome assembly GCF_023721935.1 of Panthera uncia. Classification (NCBI taxonomy): domain Eukaryota; kingdom Metazoa; phylum Chordata; class Mammalia; order Carnivora; family Felidae; genus Panthera; species Panthera uncia. The sequence goes on from NW_026057582.1 coordinate 28,846,941, forward strand.
ATGTGTCCACAGCCGTCCACACCATACCCACACATGGAGCCGACACACATTCACATGTGCCCTCGCACGCACACACACGCACCCTCTCATATTTCACAGCCATCGCATTGCTTCCGTAATATGTTCCCAACCCTACAGTCCCGACAAATGACCAAAAGAAGTTGAGGCTAGAACAAATTTCGAGGAGGGAGCTGCTTTTATATGTTAGAAACCTAAGTAATACGGAGGAGAGGCCAGATCTCAGCACCACTCATATGATCAGCGACCGTGAGTCCCCTTGCAGGGAATAATCTTGACTGCCTGCACACAGTGGCCGGCGAGGAGAAAAGAGGGGCTGAACCCAGCCCACAGAAGGGAGAAATGACTGCATTCATCTCCAAGACGTGGAGCACATTTTCTCTTTTAAGCTTCTAGATGATTTCGGACCTCCGTGGTTTAAGGAGTGGTCTTGGAGCTGAGGGCGGCATGTTGGGATATCAGACGGGAAAAGGAAGGCCAGAAAGAAAAGCAAAATTGCCACCATCGCCAGCAGGCACGTCTACGGTCGAAAGCATGGTCATGTTTACGCTGTGCCAACGAGGTCCTGGAGGGGAGCAGGGGACCCCCGGGAACCCCACAGTTACGGGGCACGCAGTGAACGTGGTGTAGACAAAGGTACAGCTGGGTTCAGGGATGGCAAAGCAGTCTGGGGCCAGAGCACCAGCTGGAGAAGTTTCCTCCACGAGGTCCAATGGGACAGGAAGATAGAGGAATTACGGAAACCTAGAGGAGGTGGTTGCTGTTGGAGACAGTGGCCGGACAGGATCCATGGCCGTTGATTATTTATTGGTTCAAATGTTTATTTATTTTTGAGAGAGAGAGAGAGAGCACGCAAACAGGGAAGGGGCAGAGAGAGAGAGAGAGGGATTCATACCAGGCTCTGGGCTGACAGCAGCGAGTCCGATGTGGGGCTTGAACTCACGAACCCCTCACAGACAAGTCCGACCATCAAGGAGCGAGCCCCACAAAGACAACAGCGGACCTGTGTAATTAGATGAAACGGAGCGAGGGGGGCGAGCGTGACCGCGGGGCGACGGAGACTGGGAAGTGAGCAGGATGGCATGAGCCCCGCAGGCTGGAGCAGCAGGAAGGACGGGTTGCGTGTGTATTTGGAGGAAGGGCAACGGTGAGGAGAACACCCCCGCCCCGGGGTGGGACCATGCAGAGGGCAGGCGTGTGGGACTGGAGATAGGAGGCTGGAGACACAGACCGGGCTGGAGCTGAGACCAAAGAGGAAGGGGCCACCGCACCTCGGGAAGCCTGTGGACGGCCCTGGGGTATGTTTCCATTTATTTAAATTTTTTTTTTATTCGAGTGCAGTTGATACACAATGTTACGTTCGTTGTACAATATGGTGATTCGACGGGTGTACAGGTGATGCTATGCTCACCACAAATGTAGCTACTCCTGCCAGCATACAACATAATTGCCGTGCCACTGACTATATTCCCTCGGCTGTGCCATATATCCCTGTGACATCTTCCTCCCGTAACCGCAAGCCTGTATCTCCCACGAAGAGTATGGAGGTTCCTCAAAAAGTTAAAAATAGAAATATCACATGATCCGATAATTCTCCTGTTGGGTATTTACCCCAAGAAAACAAAACGACTAACTTGAAAAGGTATACGCACCCCTACGTTTGTCGCGGTGTTATTTACAACAGCCAAGATACGGAAGTGTCTGTCCATAAACAAACAGATGAGGAAGATGTGTGTGTATGCAATGGAATATTACACGGCTGTGAAAAAGGATGCGCTCTTGTCTTGGGTATTTTTCCAAGGTGGCTTTGGCTGCTAGGAGGAGGAGGGATTATAGAATGACAGGAGCAGAAGCAGGGAGACCAGCTGGTAGCCATTTTCAGTAGGTTGGGGGAATCCAACGCTAGCTGGGCTCCACCGTGGCAGTGGGATGAGAGAAGCAGGTGGGGTTCCAGTCTACCTTGGAGGCAGGGCTCCTGGTCCTCTCTACTGGACGGGACATGGAGTCTGAGAGCAAGAGGAGTCAGGACTGACTCTCAGGTTTCCAGCTTAACTAATTGCATGCACGGTGGAATTTAGACTAACTGAGACACAGAAGCAGGTTGGGGAGGAAGCCTGGGATCATCTGTTGGCCGTGTCTTGTCTCAGATTTATATTCTAGGAGCCATCTGAGTGGAGATGTCAAGTTGGTTGTTGGACAAATGAGTCTGGATTTTCAGGGGGAGAGCAGGCTGGTGATACTCTTTGGGAGTGATTGGTGTGTAGGAATTCACCTTAAGCAGTGAGTCCGGATGAGGTCACCCATGGAGAAAATGCAGATGAGAAGCACATTGGAATGATGCCCTTGGCTTTCGAATGGTGCAGCTGGCAGGGGACGTGAGCCTGTCCTTCCTCAATCTGAAATGCCTTCCATTACTCTGAATGCCCAGGCTTCGCTCTTCTGTGACTTAGCCTGTGATCATTGCACTCCATTCCCTTTCTGGGGAGATGACAGGGGAAACGAGCTCTGACACCAGACCCTCTTTGCCAGCCTCCGTCAGAACCTGCAAGAGAGCCACCTGTCTTGCTCATGCCTCGATGCAGGGAAAACTGCACCCTTTACCACCATTTTACGGCCCCTGACAGTTCTGCCTGGTGATCAAGCCAAAGAGACAGTTAAGGATCTGTGCTCTCTTCTGATTTGCAACAAGTTTACACTTGTTTTCTGACTTTTCTAACACTAAATTACAGCAGACTCTCTGAAAGCATCTTGTGCGACTCTGGAGCTGGCCTGTGGCCACGCACTGCTGTGTGAGCCCTGCCTCCGAGCGGACACCGTCACTCGGCACGGAGGTGACTGCAAGCTCCAGACCCTGCCTGTGTCAGAAGACTTTGGGGTGGAATGGTGTTAGAAGCCAGGCGTCTTTCTAACGTGCAAGCCTCCTTTCATACCCATCAACTCCAGGCAGAGAGAAGCTGGCTTTTGTTTAGAGAAGATGCTGAGAAGATTCCCAAGTGGAGAAACTCTGCAACTAACCAGGAAAGAATAAGTATCAAACCGATCCTGAGTATATTCTTCCTAGCACCATTTCCTCATCAGCTCTCCTGCCTCGAGTGCTGGCTGCTTCCAAAACGGAATAGATTTCAGGTGGTGAATAATTAAAGATATTGCTAGAATTAATGAGAATGCAACAGGATCCAAGTGATGACTGGGGAGAGCTCTATGAGGAGCCCTTGGTCAGGGATAGCTGCTGTAAGGGATCATAGAATTGAGCTTATGATTCCTGGAAATAAAAGGATAAAGTCAACGGCACTCATTTCTTGGCCTGTCTTCTCCATCGGTGCATCTGAGGGTCCTGAAGTAGAGATGCCCCCGTGTCCTCAGCTCGGCCCCCTTGGCTCATTGCCCAGAGCACATCACGGATTTTCAATAAACATCCGATGAATATTTCACAGAATGTTGGCCAAAATCGGTGATTTGCATTTTGGCATAGCTAGTCACTGTGCTGTTTTTTCTTCCGGGTGTTGGTTTTGATAGAGTTGGTCACTTCTTAGGGCCACTTCTGAATCTTGATAGTAAGGCGGGACAGATCTTTGGTATGGAAAGCTACCTTGCTGTTTGCTATTGCAGATTATTTATGTGTATGTTGAAGAGGGGGCCAACACAAGGTCCTATTTCGAGTTATTCGGGACTAGCCCATCCTTGACCACCCTGATTCTGCTGGTGATATTATCATAAAATATGGCTAAAGCTCTGAAAGAATTGTTAAAAGCCCTGATTAATATTGAGGTTATGCGGCTCAGTCTACAGGCAGAACTAAAGGCTGGTGTCTGATCAATACATGATTACAACGCTGTCCACTTTTCTAAAACATTTTCTCGGCAGTGGTTGTACCCATGCTGATGGGAGGGTAGTAGATTGAGAGAACCAGGCCTGATATGTGTTAAGTAGACACTTGTGTATAGTTTTGAGGGATTGAGATTAGGGTCAGCTGCACATTCTAGAAAAAGAATAACACAAACAAAATGACAGTGACTTAACCAAGACAGAAGTATATTTGATAGAAGAGGTCTGGACGTGTGGTTCCATGGATCGTCAGGAATCCATGCCTTAACATTTCTCTTCTGCCCTCCCAGTGCTTGGCTTCCAACCCCAAAGCCACTTCCTGGTTCAAAATGTCTGCCAAAGTATCAGGCATCACATCCCAGCTTCAGGCAGGAGGAAGAAGGAAGAACATAAGAACTAAAAAGTGCCTGTCCCGGTTGAGACGCCTCCCTTCAAGCACATTTTCCGGGAGTCCCTTACTCTATTTACACATTGTGAAACACAGAGTAACAGCTCCAAAGATGCCCATGTCTGAACCCCTGGAGCTGCGACTATCTACCTTACGTGGCAAAAAGGACTTTGCAGATGTGATTAAATTAAGGCTCTCACAATGGCGATTCCTGGACTATCCAGGGGGGACCAATGTAATCACAAGGATCTTTATAAGACAGGTAGGGGTGTCAGAGAGAGGGGAGATGTGATGACAGAAGCAAAGGGGTGTGTGTGTGTGTGTGTGTGTGTGTGTGAGAGAGAGAGAGAGAGAGAGAGAAAGAGAATGAGAGAGAGAGAGAGGAGGGAATGCTAGATAGCTGCCAGCTTTGAAGATAGAGGAAAAGACTATGAACCAAGGAATGCAGAAAGCCCCCGAAAGCTGGAAAAGGTGAGGAAACACATTTTCCCTTAGAGGGTCCAGAAGGAACAGAGTTCTGCCAATAGCTCAGTTTTAGCCCTCGAAGACCCACGTCAGACTTCTAACCTCTGGAACTGTAATACGTCTGTGTCGTATTAAGCCACTGACTTTTCGGTAACGTATCGCAACTGCAAAAGGAAACCGTCCGCATCTTGGACCAGAACTCGGTCACTGACTACATCTCGCTCTAAGCAAAGCCGGGAAATAGTCTTTGACTCTGGGCAACAGTGTGCTGAGCCACCAATGGGGCTTTCTTACCAAGGAGGGAAGGAAACATGAGTGCTGGGGTCAGGAACAGCAGACATCCATGTGGGGCTGTTACACAAACAGAAGGCTCTCTACGTGTAGGAGACGAGAAAAGCATTCTTCTCAAAACAGAACTGGCAACACTTCCAATCTATATTGAGGTAATATACCTAAGAAGGTAGCATAAAACCTTGAGAAGCATTGTGGCAACGGATGAAGAAAAGGGCTCCAGTAATTCAAAGAACACTTTCTATTACACCTGTTCTAGCCGAAATCATCAGATGTGCCGATGGCCTGTAGGGTTGTCTGAGCCCAGCTGGGAAGTCTGTAGCCTATAACAGGGCTTTGAATTTGAGAGAAATAGCTCACGCAGTTATCAGTGAGACTTTGGGTCTCCAAAATTTCTCTTGTTAATGTCAGGCCATGAGTAACCCTAGCTCAAAATCAACTTCCTCTCTTGTCCCAGCTAGCTACAGGCGCTGACACAGAAAGTACAGGTAGATCACCAAAAAGTACGTGGAAAATATAGTTGGTACATCCCAGATGCTCAGGAGATTTCCTTTTTGAATGACGGAAGGAGTAGGTGGGCAGGAGAGTAAACATGCCCTGAGTGGATTTCAGGATGGTCTCATTCTCTCAGTCAACAGGAGAGCCTCCTAGGCCTTGGGACTAAGTTAACTACTGGGTCCCAAGCCTGACAAGACGTTCCTATGCTCCAGGGGCTCACAATCCCAGGGGGATGATGGACAAGTAAACAAACTGTTGTTCTTCAACACACTGAGTGCTTTGACAGATACATTTGCAGGAAGCTAGGAACACGGAAACGGCACTTACATCAGCCCTGGCTGCTGGGAACCCTTTGCTGGAGGAGGTGGTGCTTAAACTGAATCTTTTTTTTTTAATTTTTTAAAATGTTTTATTTTATTTTTGACAGAGAGAGAGAGATAGAGCATGAGCAGGGGAGGGGCAGAGAGAGAGGGAGACACAGAATCCGAAGCAGGCTCCAGGCTCTGAGCTATCAGCACAGATTCCGACGCGGGGCCTGAACTCACAGACCGCGAGATCATGACCTGAGCGGAAGTCGGATGCTCAACCGACTGAGCCACCCAGGCGCCCCTGAACTGAATCTTAAAGGACAAGTTGGAACGAGCTAGTGGGGGGATGGCATTCCAGCATCATGCACAAAGCCACAGAATCAGCAAACATTGAAAGAGTGCTTGCTATAGGTCAGGGACTGCTCTAAGCACTTCACATAAATGAACTCATTTATATGCAAAGAAGCCCCATGAAGTGGGTACTGTCATTATCCCCGTTTTTTTTTTTTTTTTACAGATGGAGAAAGGGAGACAGAGAGAGGTTAGGTAACTTGCTGAGGTCACATGGTCTGTGAAGCCGGGGTTTGAACCTAGGCACTTTGGGACCAGCATCCATGCCTAGAGTCAATCATTTGCATGGCTCTAGGGAAAGGGGGAAGAGTAGTGGAGGGTGTGAAGAAGGAGGCAAACGAAGCCAGAACTTGAAAGCCACAGTGAAGCATTATGGATGAGCTTCTTCTAAATCCTACTTAAGAAACAGAGGTACTTTAACCAGGGAGAGATGAAGACTTCTCCTCCCGGAGGAAGTGGGGGGGCCAGGAGCAAGGACCAGGTGGGATCCTCGGGATGCCTGATGAGGCTCCTGCACTGAGGGACGAAGAGAGTTTTCTGACTCAGACTGAAGATTATAAATACATCTGGTCAAGGCAACGATGCCTTGATCTTTACTCTTTACTTTTCTCTCATGCCTGGTAGCCATTAAGCCAGCTCAGAGGTCCCATCGCCTGTGACATGTCTTTACCCCTGGGAGGTGAGGGCAGAGGCTCTCCCTGTCTCTTTAAATGACATCTCTCACTCCCTTCGATCATGTAGTTCCCAGAACAGGAGCTGCCATTGGTGAAGACTGGGAAACCAGACTTGAGATGAGGCAACTGAATGATGTCCACCAGGATCACTAAGGCCAAGTGCAAGAGCAAACCAGAGGCAGACAGAAGAGATAATCTGAAACCACTAAAAATGGGGAAATTCAGAACACAGTGATAAGAAGCAGAGTGGATGTCATGATTAACCAGCATTCAGGAGTCAAAGATCACAGAGAAATGGGAGGCCCAGACACAGCATCAGCCTGGCAATGATTCAGGGGAGTAGAGATGCCAGAATCACAGCAGAGGGTGCTGAAGACATAAATTAAAAATTCAGGGGGCGTCTGGGTGGCTCAGTCAGTTGGGCATCCAACTTCGGCTCAGGTCATGATCTCATGTTCAGGAGTTCGAGCCCCACGTAGGGCTCTGTGCTGACAGCTCAGAGCCTGGAGCCTCCTTCGGATTCTATGTCTCCCTCTCTCTCTGCCCCTCCCCTGCTCATGCTTTGTCTTTCTCTCTCAAAAAAATAAGCGTTAAAAAAATTTAAAAAAAAATTCAGAAGCATGGCTATGACAATCCCTGCGACCCTACTCCCTTCCTGAACCCTCTCTTGCAAATAGAGAAGCGATAGCCTTGATTACAAAGAGATGAAACAGTGGGGTGATTATTAAGATTGCAGATTTGGGGGGCCTATCCCCAAAGGGCATGTGGTAAACCCTGACATCTGCATTTAAAAAATTCCCTGGGGTGATTGTGGCACAGATGGTCCACGGTCCACTCTAAAGATTCTGACTGCTGCAAAAAATCGGGTGCCTCCTCTACGTGAAAGATCCTTGTTTCCATGCTTCCCAACTAGACTGCAAGATCCCAGCGCATGTGGGCTTTTCCTCGTAAGTCCTTGTATCCGTATGTATCCGTGTGTAGTGTAAATGCTTAATAAGTGTTTGCCTCACGCACGAGCGTGTACATCATTCGGGCTGTCACCAGGACTTCCGAACATCTCGCCTCCAATCAGATGAAAGAGGACAACCAGCAGGGCAAGAATTAAGCAGAGCAGAACAAAGGAACGTATCTTTTGACTACATGCTGTTTTCTGGGACCTGCAGACCACCGACACCAGGTGTCGCAGGGTTGTAAAGCCGTGGTTCCCAACTGTAAGAAGCATACCTAAGGGTGACCAGCATGTGGGGAGAAAAGATCAAACAAACGAGGGAGAAAAGCACAAAGTCAGAGACTACATACAATATGCCTAACTGCACACTGACCCCTGGTCGGGAGAGAAAAAAGGCTGCTGGCCCTCAGAGTAGTTCGCGAAGGGAGTGAGGGAGGAGGTTTGAGGGTGCCAGACGCACGCCAGGGCTCTCGGAGGGGACTAAGTAATTCAGAGAAGGTGGCAATTTTGCTGGGAAAGGCTGAGGGCATCTCAGCTGGAGACCTTGGTTGGGGTGCCCAAGCCAAGATCTGTACAGAAAATAAAAGTGAGATGTGCCTTTCCTATCTTTTCCCCTCATCTGCCTGCGGAGAAGTGTTCTAGCTTGGCCCCCGTCTTTTCCCCCAGCCTCCACCCTCCTTCAGGGTCCTTGCAAAGCCACCCCATTCCTGGGCTGTTGCCAACATGCATGGCGAGGACAGTGGGAGAGAAACACCAAGAGGCAAGGTTAAGTAAGTACTGGTAGGTTTTTGTGTTTTGTTTCGTTTAGGGTGGACGTGATGGAGAGGAGATAACAGGGGAGGGTGCCAGCTCGTGAGAGAAGTAGAAGAGGGAGAAAAGAAAGGGCTCTTTGATTTTTTTATTTTTTAAAAAACAGTTTGAATGTTGATTTATTTTTGAGAGAGAGGGGTGGCTGAGCAGAGAGAAGGAGACAGAGGACCCAAAGGAGGGTCCGTGCTGACAGCAGAGAGCCCAACGCAGGGCTTGAACTCACCAACCATGAGACCATGACCTGAGCCGAAGTCGGATGCTTAACTGACTGAGCCACCCAGGCTCTTTTAAAGACATGGACTCTTTTAAAGAAACGCTGTCTGGGTCCATGGATCCCCTTCATGAAGCTTGGGAATTGCATGTACTTAGTATTTCCTTTAGGTTACGTGGATGGTTGCCTTTTAACACTGCTCTGATCTTTTATCTTTTGTACGACGTGCTGTGTAACCAGCCACTTCTGCTTCATGTGGAGGTCCACCCGGACGCCAGATGAGCGCATTGTAATAACTTCCCTGAAGTTATAGTATAGAAGTTATGGAGGTAATAAATCCCCTGGAGTTATGAAGCTCCCATCAATCCCCGTCCCCAAGTTCCCTCTTTCGGGACCAGCTTCAACCGGTGGCCCCGAGTCTTTCCAGCACCCTCCTTCACGGACTTCTCCAAACCCCTCCGCTGGCAAACAGCCCGGCTCGCAAGAGCCAGACGACAACCTCAGCAGAAGGCAGGGATTGGTTAACCAGTCACTGGCTCCCTTTTGTTTCCCAAGGATACACCTGGGGCCTTCAGCATGGACTTACCCTGCCACACTCAGTGTCAGCCCGCACACATAGGAATCCCCGATTTAAACCTAATCACGCAGGGCAGTGTTTCTCAACGTGTGGTCCCAGCATGAGTATCACCTGGGAGCGCGCTGGAAATGCACATTCTCAGGAGCACACCGTCTTATGGAACCACAAACGCCAGCCATCTGTGTTCCAATAAGGCCTAGTCAAGCTGACAACCACTGATCTTGGAAAACATTTGGCAAGAGTGGGCTCCTTTTTACCAAGGCCATTGCCGTCCTTGTTTCTAAAGGGTTGAAAGTGGCCCATGTTGTGCCTCCTGGGTTTTCCACTTTCAGGTCAGAGATGAGATCTTACTGCAGCAAAAGGGCACTTCGGCTGTTACGTGGAGTTTAATGAGTGGCTCCAGGAGCCATCACGAGTGGGCAACGGGAGATACTTGACCACTGACAGAAGGAATTCTGCAGGGAATGCCTGCAGGTCTCAGGAAGGGACTGATCCAGAGAGAGCCAAGAATGCTCGGGGGCCCCTCCTTTGCCATCCATTGCTTCCAACATTAGGCGAGGGCTGGCCGCTAACAAATTCTGCTAGGGTTCTCTCAGGAATAGTACCATTCCAGGTGAGGCTGAATCTTCCAGAGAGAGATAAATTCTCCCATCTATCCATACATCCACCCATCTGTTCATCCATACAGCTATCCATCCATCTATCCATCCATCCATCGTCCATCATCCATCCGTCCATCCATCCATCCATCCTTTCTTTTATCTAACTAACCCACAGATATGTATTGGATTCCCCGTAACTTGAGCTAGTAGAAATGTTGGGACCAGTTAATTCTCCCTCCTCCTTAGCCAGTGAGTAAAGCCCAAGTGCCTCTGGTGCCCCATTATTTCTGTCTCATCTTCTTGTTGCTTTGAGCATCCTCGTCCCTTAATAGGCCCCCTCCTCCCCATGCACACATCTGGAACCTCCCTTCTCCAGCTCTATTGGTGAAAAAGCCTTCATCTAAGCACAGAAGGAACCCTTACCTCCTCGTCTTCACTCACTCCCCTGCAGCTGTTCTCAGTGCCTTTGTTCTGGTGCCACTCCCCCCCCCCCCACCTAATTTGGGGTTAGGAGAGAAAGTAGGCATCTTCCTTGCGCTCTGACTTCCTTTAGAACATTTCTTCTTTTTCTTATGTAACAATTCCTGATTACTTGAGGCTTGCATATTCCACTAGCTTTCTGCCTATTTTTGTTAATTCCTCCTCATTCATGAAAGACTCTGACACTGTTTTACTTTCCACCCCAAATCCTGCTGTTACCATTGGTGACAATGTTATCCACCCGGAGGACCCATTTAATATGTTGGCTTCTCCCCAGTGACCTTCGAATTCCAATCACATCCCTCTTCCTGTCTGTAAATTGTGTGGAGACCCTGCTGGAGTCAGAGCTGAGCAGAGTGACCAGGTTCTGGCCCCCAGAATTTAGAAAGCACAATATAATGATTTTTAAAGGTTGTGCAAATACTTTAAACATTTCAGTTCTCCAAGCGCATTCCAACGCTCCAGCCATACCCTATTTTTAATGGTAAAGTTCAGGACTCTCCGCAGGGCATACAAAAAGCCACGCCCATCCCGCAGCCTCTCCCTGCCCACTCCCTGGGCCTTTGCACATGCTGGTCCTTTGCTCACCGCTCCTGGCCTATCACCAAGCCCTCCTTCAAAGCCCTGCTCAGATGTTACCGCCTCCCCCTCTCCGCACTCCGTGTGGTCCCACAGCCTACACACGTGCGTCCCCATCAAACTGCCTGTCACACTGCATTGTGGTTGCCTGCCCAGGGATCAGTTCCTTACGTGTAAGCCAGCTGCCACCCTTGCCTTCCTGTGGCTGCTTCCCCACATAGCAGAAAGAGCCGCTAAAGATGCCAATCAGGTCAGAGCCCCTCGAAACCCTGAAATGGCCGAAGTCCTTACAAGTCCCCGCAAGACTCTCCACCATCTGACCACGCTCCCCACTCAGCTTTTTCCCCCAGAAGCCACAGGGCCAATTCTCAGTCACCTCACCGAGGCTTCTCTGACCACACTAGTAACACAGCAAACTGCCTCCACCCTGCTCTCCTGACCCCCTTTCCCTGTCCTACTTCTTAGAGTTTCAAAAGCACTTATTCCCTTTCACGTACAAGTCACTGTTTCTTACTAGCTAGTGTCTGTACTCCCCACCGAAATACAAGCTCCACTGGGGCAAGGACCTTTATCGATTTTGTCACAGACGCATCCCAAGCCCCTGGGAAAATGTCCAGCCCATGGTGGGTACTTGATAAAATGAGTTTTGTTTTGTTTTGTTTTTTTTACACAGAATTACTTTTTCTTAAAAAAATTTTTTTATTAACGTTTATTTATTATTGAGAGACAGAGAGAGACAGAGCATGAGCATGGGAGGGGCAGAGAGAGGGGGAGACACAGAATCCGAGGCAGGCTCCAGGCTCTGAGCTGTCAGCACAGAGCCTGACGCGGGGCTTGAACTCACAAATCACGAGGTCACCACCTGAGCCGAAGTCGGACGCTCAACCGACTGAGCCACCCCGGGCGCCCCATACACAGAATTACTTTTGAAAGACCAATGCAGTTCCCAGACGCGCCCGCAATACAAAACTTCCCCCAAACACCATCGCTTATTTTTTTTTAAGTTTACTTATTGATCGTGATAGACAGAGAGAGTCCATGGGGGAGGGGCAGAGAGGGTGGGTGAGAGAGGATTCCAAGCAGGCTCCACACTGTCAGCATGGAGCCTGACGCAGGGCTCGAACTAATGGACCGTGAGATCCTGACCTGAGTCAGGATCATCCTGAGTCAGGATGCTTAACCGACCGAGCCACCCGGGTGCCCCCATCGTCACTTACTTTGCTCAGGGATCTGCCAGCTGGGCAGCTTGATGGGCTCACCTCACCTCACTCTGTGCAGCATCAGCTGAGGTGGCCTGGCGGGGGGCCGGTGGACCCACTTTCCAGATGCCCCACGGCCAGCACAGTAGCTCTTGCTGATGGTTGGGAGCTCGGCCGGGGTGTCAGCGGGGGCCCCTCCTTTCCACGTGGGCCTCTCTGTGGGCTGCTTGGCCTTTATCACTGCTCAGTGGCTGGATTCCAAGAGAGCATCGCAGGAGCACCTGACATTTTTACGACCCAGCCTTGGCCGGCAGGAAGCAACGTATGCGATGAAGCATTACTTCAGCTAGACCCTGTTGGCTCCACCTTTGGGGATGGAAGAGTGACAAAGTTCTAGAAGAGGATGTGGGACAGGAGATGGCACTCCACACAGCTTTGGAAATACAATCTGCCACACGGGGCTGGCGCCAAAGTCTCGTTACCCCTTGTCAACCGTGTTGAAAGGGCACTTACGAAGGACTGGGGCAAATTGTAAACCTCCGGGAATGTGACAGGACACATGAAGGGGTGTTAATAAAGTTAGAGTTCATTATGCCAAACTGAAGTGGACGAAGCAGAGGGTTTGGACTAAAAGTGTGCTTGAATCCCAAATTTGCTTGCTGTGTATAACCCTGAAAAAGTCACTTAATGTCTCTGAACCTCAGCTTCCCCATCTGTAAAATGGGAATAATAAACCTACCCAGTTTGCTTGGCACTATTAACCTAGGATAATGCCCGGGTAAGTGTTCCCAGACCACAAAACAGTTTGCTCTGCGCTTTTGCAACAACGGTCTAACGGTCATTTGGGTTTTTATTCTGAAGCGACATACCGCAGGAGAAGGCTCATCGGCTGAGCTGTGGATGTGACGCCCCTGACTTTATGGCCAGGCCTGCTATCGATTCACTGTGAGATACTGCACAAGTCATTAACTTTCCCGAGCCTCAGTTTTATCACGACACAGAGGAATAATGCCACCGCCCTGCTTAACTCTGAGAATTATGGTAAGGACTTAATATAGGTGAACTCTGAGGCATAGGGTGAAGACTTAATAATATGGGTTAGGTCACTTGGCAGTAATTACATTGTTACCTGAGCATGCATTATTTTCTATTTTAGAAGAATTAATTTCTTGTCAATACCTAAGTAACAGGTTTTAGGTTTTAAAAATGTTTATTTATTCAGAAAGTGTGCATGAGTGAGAGGGGGAGGGGGCAGGGAGAGGGAGGAAGAGAGAACCTCAAGCAGGCTCCATGCTGTCAGCACAGAGGTTGGGGATCATGGTCTGAGCTGATATTAAGAGGTGGCTGCTTAACAGACTGAGCCACCCAAGTGTCCCTAAAAGATTTTATTTTAATAAAAACTTTAGAAAATACAGCTAAGCAAAAAGAAGACACTAACAATCACATAACTTCTGGGGCGCTGGGTGGCTCAGTCAGTTAAGCATCCAACTCTTGATTTCAGCTCAGGTCATGATCTCACAATTCATGAGATCGAGCCCCAAGTCGGGCTCTGGGCTGACAGTTTGGAACCTGCTTGCGATTCTCTCTCTCCCTTCCCCTCTCTCTGTCCCTCCCCCACTCATGCTTTCTCTCTCTCTCTCTCTCTCTCTCTCAAAATAAATAAATAAACATTAAAAAAATCACATCATTTCCCCCTCAGATTTTCTCTCTCACTTCCTCTTCTTTTCAAAAAATAACCTTTTTTTTTTTTTTAATGTAGCTCCTATAGTTAAAGAAGTAGTTTTCCACTTTGTTTGCAATGATACTACGACAATCAACAGTTGTAAGTTGTTGTATCTCCTGTGATTTCCTTCAGATGAATCTCTGGAAATGAAACTTCTGGGTTATTTTCAAGGCTTTAGAACCTGCTGCACCGAATCCCCCTTTGTCTGGAAGGGCACACTCATGCTTCCTCCCTGGACCCTACACAGCACCGAAATTTGCATTCTTGTCTATCATTGCTAGTCCGACTGGGAGGCAATGGCAGCCCATTTAAGAAAAGAACTCTAGGGGCACCTGGGTGGCTCAGGCAGTTAAGCATCCGACTCTTGATCTCAGCTCAGGTCACGATCTCACGGTTCGTGGGTTCGAGCCCCACGTCGGGCTCTGTGCCGACAGCTCAGACCCTGGAGCCTGCTTTGGATTCTGTGCCTCCCTCTTTCTGTGCCCCTCCCCTGCTCACGCTCTGTCTCTCTCGTGAAAATAAACGAACATTTTTTAAAAAAAAGGAAAGAACTCTGTTCTTAGAGGTGAGATGCAAATGTTTCTACTACATTTATTGACCATTTGCATTTCTTCTACTGGGGTACCCCTCTTTTTATATCGATTAATAGGAACTCATTAAGTATTAAGGATATAACAGTTGATCTGAAATTTGTGCTGTACGACGTCCCCCCTTCTATTTATTACTTACACTTAAGATGCCTTTAGAGGCAGAGTTTTTAACTATTTTATGTTCAAATCCATCAACTCTTTCTTCTATGGTTTGTGCCTCTCTTGCTCTGCCTACAGTATTGTGAAGGCTTTTTAGGGGATGGGCTTTTATGAGTTTTGGTTGTTGAATTAATTTATTCATTCATTCAACAAATACTTATTGACGTGCCGGGCACTGGATGGAGTATTATCTAAGGCGTAGAACTGAGCTCAGGATGAGAACATTGATCCCTGAAGGGTTTAGAAATTGAAATGAACACAAACCCAAAACACATTCCACTCTATTGAAAGACCAGCTGCACAGAAGGCTTCGGCCCAGGGGGTTTGGTGATGCCACCCAGAACTCAAATTCTGGGGTCTCGGGCCTTTTATTTTATTATTTTTTTAAAAAACTTTCCTCCCCAATAGCATCATTTTTTCACTCTTGGTTTTATTTATTTAGTTTTTTCATGCTCTATTTATTTTTGAGAGAGAGAGACAGAGTGTGAACAGGGGAGGGGCAGAGAGAGAGGGAGACACAGAATCTGAAGCAGGCTCCAGGCTCTGAGCTGTCAGCACAGAGCCTGATGCAGGGCTCGAACTCATGAACCACGAGATCATGACCTGAGCCGAAGATGGACACTTACCCGACTGAGCCACTCAGGGGCCCCTCAGGGTATTTTCCAATGACTAAAATTGATATGGGCGTGACGATGCTAAGGAAATGGCAACATAAACAGCCATGGATGGGAAGGGTTGAAGTGAATCTAGGGAAAAGTATCTAAGGAAGTTTGTTCTACATCAGCCCAAAAGGAATCATCGTCAATGACATGATGTTCCATTTCATTAGTCAGTTAAATGCAGATATTATCTATCCCCCTAAGACTCCTTTCAGAATCTTTCTGAATCACAGTAATCACAAGCAAGGGAAGAATTGCCCTTCGTTTGAGGGTTTTCACTGAGCGGGGCCCATAAGCAAGGAAACACCATCTTGGGGTCACTGTCCCTTAGCCGGACCTCGTCAATTCAAGGAAAGTTATAACATCCTTGGTTTTCCAATCGCAACCTGAACAAACCTCTACTTATTTATTCGTTATACTTTACTTCTTTTTATCCCACATGTTTCTCTTGAAGTGAAACACTAAATCCCTAGAAAACTCCCCCCCAAATTAGGTGTTCTGCAAGAGATGAAAAGAGATGAAAATGTCCCATAACACGTGGGACATTCCAGCAAAGGCTGGAAGAGGACACGATGCTTGGCCTTCTCTCATTACCCTGGGAGAGGAGACGTGGGCTTGTCGAGGTCCAGGTAGAGCACCAGGCCTCACCAGGAAAACCCCCAAGCAGGTGGCCGCCCAAGGGGACCCTCCCACCTCCATTCACTGTCACCAACTCATGCCTGAAATGCTACCTGTATAGCCACTCACTGCCTTGAGTAAATGTCCTCATGTGAGGAGGGGACATTTTTTGCCCCTCATGACCCTAGCCTAGCCCTGAAAAAATGAATGGGACAGTGGGTATCCACCCTGATTCATGACCCCTATGTGATCAACGACTGTGTAATGAATACGTTGCTGATCGTTATTTCTAACTCACCTCATGTCTTAGGATTAGGCGCCAGCCACTTGGTTTTTGAGAGGAGAAAGTCAGCCTGCGGCTCTCCAGAATGTGCAGGAGGGACGGATAAATATTCCCCTGGGGAGATACAGGTGGCAAAGAAAAGGCCCTTTAAAGAGGACCCGTTTCTGGCTATTTCATGATCTTGTCTATAGCCGGCTCTGACACTGGGGGTTCGTAGAAGAATCTATCCAAAGTTGTGATCCTCATTCCAACACTGCCGAAGGACCACCTTCTGAAGGCCAGAAGTTCACAAAGTGCCAGTAGAACAGGTTCTTCCTGGAGGCTGTGAAGGAGAAACTGTTTGGTACTTCTCTCCTGGCCCCTAGTGGGTCCTGGCAATCCTTGTCGTTTCTCAACCGGTAGGCGCTTCATTGCAATTTGTGCCTGTTTGGATAGCAAACCCCTCCGTGGGGACACCCGTTTCCTTGTCCCTTTGATACCCCTCACCCCACCCTCTATGGGCACCCACTTCCTGTCTCTTGGGCTGGCTCATTGACACTGGGCCTGAGTTCCCCCGGAAAAAGAGAGACTCCTTTATTTCTCCCGCTCCTCTCCAGCCGGGGCCACCTCCCCATCTCATTTCTCTAGATTTGGTTTCCCCAAGGATGAAGACACCCACTTGAATGAATTAGGCTGCCTCGCCCCTTTGTTATAAGAAATAATAAAGACACTGTGTCCATTTAGGTTATTATTTATTTATTTCTATCATAGATCTAAAGGTGCCCATCGTAGGTGCGACGATTCAGGAATTCATTCTCAGATGCAGTTTAACGCTTGAGATAACTCTGTGAGGTCAGCAGGGGGCACTCTTTCCGCTTTTCCGGTGGGGACCCTGGAGCCCCCTGTGCCCTGTGGCAGCCCACAAGTCAAGGTGCAGTGGCCTCCAAGAGAGGAGAAGGGGGGAGCTGTAGGCAGGGTGCGGGTGTCAGGGGTGTGCTGTCCGCAGAGAACTTAAGAACGACAAGAGAGGTGGGTGATGAATGCCTTCCCGCTTAGCACCCCAACGATGCTGGGAACAGAATCCAGTCTTGGGGTTTCGAGTCCTGTGCTTGTCCTTCTCTACCTCAGCTCCTCAGAGGTCAGGGCACAGTGGTTTGGGAAGCTTCTGGAGGGGCATCCCAGACACTCACAGTTAGGAGAAACTAGATCCTTCTTTCTCAAGAGAGCATGGAGGGTCCGCCTGAGGTAGGGAGGCAGCCATGGAAAGCATCACGTTAGAGCTAGGAATTCTGAATTTTGGTGACACCGATTTGCTTCTCTGTTGCTATGCAGCCATCGATTCTAGTTTAAAATACAAGCTATTCTACTTCCCATCATTTTTATTACCAAATGTTACCCTACCCCCTCTACTCCCTGGCTCCCAGCCCTGCCGGGCCACTCCTCCTCCCTCCTGATCTTCACTTCGTCCCTGCAATCCCACGCCTTCCACTCACCCCACACTTTCAAACCCTGGAAAGGATTGCAAGCAACCCATGCCGCTGGCCGCCCTTTTCCTGCTTTCACAGGCAAGAAGAGATGCTAAGTTTTAAGACACAATATCAGTACAGTAAAACTTAAATGCGCTCATCTTTTTGGCAGAAACCAGCCTGTCGGCTTAATGCAGAAATTATTTTGGGGTGAATGGATGTCCTTGCCTGAGGCCGCCCGGCATTTCCTTGCAGCCCCGGAGTTTGCAAGCTCTCCTGGGGCGCAATAAACAGTATCACCACACGGGGGCGCTGTTGCCCTTGAAAGCCACAACGCTTCCACCGAGAGCAGCTCCAGGTAGGAAAAAACTGCCAGGATCCACGACTGCGATACTGATTTCTTATTTCTTCTAAAATGACAATCACCGGTGCTCTGAATAACTGCTTCGTTTCTTAGTTCCAGAGGTGGCGTCTGAAGTCTGTCTGATGTCATTTACAGCATTTTCCAGTGGCAAATAATGAAGGCCAAGGGAGACCTGCTTGCACCTGAAGTCACGTGCGAAGGTTCTTCAGGAGTTTAAAGGTGTCCCGGACTTTCAGGCTATACGGATTAAACGAACCTGTGAAATGCTGCCGTCCAAGAGAGAAGAGGGGGGAAAAAACGAGTAGGCAGGATAGAAGAGTTTTAGATTCATCAAAGGACAGTAAAGGGGAAGCAGAGGTAGCCGGAGCAAAGCCTCGGCCACTACGGAGCAGTGGCGGCAGCTTATTACAGGAGTACACCTCAGCCAGTGGTCCCAGAACTCAGGGGACTGCAGACTGGAGGCCGCGCTTCTCCAAAGTGCCTGCAGCCACCTCGATCCCCCAGATCCTCGGCTTCTCCAAGCATATAGTGGGTGCTTAGCCTTGCCTGCAGACAGGGACGGTCCTTAGCTCATACTAACTCCAGAGGCGGGCTGTGTATTTGGAGAACTTCACAGAGAGCAGGTTGCAAAAAGTTGAGCTTTCCTGGCAATGCGAGATCCCTGACACTCACCCCTTTGCACCTGGGGAGGAGTACAAAGAAAATCGGGGCAAGCCGATCGGTGTGAGATTTGGTTCTGCCACAAACTAACGAATGCGTTGTACAAGCCGCTTACGCTAAGTCTTGGGTCTGTCATCTGTAAACGGAGGGGCTTGGGTAAGCTGCCTGCTGAGTCTGTTCTGATTGGGACGCACGTCTCTCCTCCCCCCACCCTGCCCACCGGGGACAGCCTTCCTGGTCTTTCAGGCCATGTCTCTGTCTTGTACCCTCAGGTGGCCAGATTGGACCACTTGCCGCACCCTGAACCAAAACCCCCCTTTCCTCCTTGTGTTTCATGCCCTCTGCTCCATCTCAAGTTTTACTCCTACTTCAAGTCCCAGCACAAAGACTACGTCCTCTGGGAAGCCTTCCCTGACTCCACAGGTGCAAAGAGTATCCCTATCCTTCGTGAATTTGCCGCACTTAATCCATACTTCCCTTTCAGCAGCTACCGTTTTCTCTCTTGTGTTATAGTGACTATCTGGAACCTTTTTGTGCCCACTGGGTCTGCAGCGCCATGGTTTCCATCTGACCTGCCCATCCCAGAGGATCCAGTCCTGGGGCCAGCACACGCAGGGACCAAGGAGGTGGCTGATGTCATCAACAATCACGTGCACACACACATCGTGTTTTGTGTAACGGATTTGAGTTCGAACACTCTGATGTTCAGCTGACGGGACTTGGTCCCTGGTGCCCTCACGCTGTCTGTCTCCTGCACATAGGCCGGCTTGTAGATGGTCAGTGCAGGGACTTGGAGCCAGACTGCCCAGGTTCATAGCCTGGCTCTGCCACTTGCAAGCTGCCTGAACTTAGGGAAGCCATGAGCTTTCTCTGTGGGTCTGCTGCCTCACCCATAGGGTGAAGGTAATGACAGCAGCCACTTCTCACGGGAGCTGGGAGGATAAAATGCCTTGTCAGAGTGACTTGAACTCACGTCCGGGAACATCCGTGGCACGACTTCTTTGTTCTAAGGTGAGAAGGTATGTACCTGCCGGAGCCTCATTTCCAGCTTCCTAAACCCACCAGATAATGGAGCCCCTAGAAACCTCTCATGGGCTGCCCTTTGTAAGATAACACCTTAGTGACCCTCAGCCCTGGCCTCCTGCCCCATCCCTCACCCAGAAACCCCAGACTGGCTGATTCCCTTGCCCCCACCTGGCTCACCTGCCCAGGTATCAAGGAAAAAAAAAAGTCACACATTTGAAAAAGTACTCAATCAAGGCAAGCTTTCCATAATGCTAGCTTTGACTAGTATTTTTATCCTTACTAATTACAATGCTAGCACCTCAGGACCTCTTGCCAGTTAGCAGTATCTTTCTTTCACGGTTAAAAAACCCCCCACAACGCCTTGCGTTTGCCCCTATGCCTGTTCACGTCTCTGGCTAGTTTTACCAGCATCCTCTGCAACGAGCTGGGAAATGCCATCTAAGACAGCCTGCACCCTGGGTGGGCTCCAGCTTTGCATCCTCGGAGTGCGTGCAAAACAGATTAACCGGCTATCATTCCAGCCTGCCACCAGCCATTTGCTAAACTGCACAACTTGATAACGGCAAGTGTCCCGCACCCCCCTCCCAGATCCACCCAGGCGCCAGCCAGCCTTTCTTCTTATCTCTGTGGTGTTATGGCTGTAATTCACCTGACCCACTGTGACGTGCGTCCTCCCAGTAGATCTGTGCTTTTATCTGCTAGGATTCAAGGATAGAGGAAGACAGGAAAGGGCATGAAGAGAGGCGAGAAAGGACAACGTGACAGAGCAAGTGTACTTCGAGTCACCTTCCATGAGGGGAGGTCTGGAACGTTCTCTCGGGCTCAGAGCTGAGCCACGTGTGTGCCTCCCTATCCTTGGGCCCAGTCTGTATCCTAGCTGCACCACGATTTCAGAAAAAGACAAAGCAAAAACCAAAAAAAGCCCCCAAGCCACCTTTTCCTATCTTCATGATCCCATTCTAACGTTTTGTTTTTTTTTTTTTTACCTACTTCCAATTCCATTTCCTGACAAAGAAGATTATTTTGAATTTAGATACTCCCCAATGCACTGGCCCCTGTCAGCTGTTGGCGGAAGGCAGGAACGGGTGAGAGAGAATAAATGAAGCACCAACACCGCCCCCCCTCCCCCCAGTCTGACCAGCTGATGTGGGGCTTGAACTCACAAACTGTGAGATCATGACCTGAGCTGAAGTTGGCCGCTTAACCAACTGAGCCACCCAGGTGTCCCAATCTTTCCTGTTCTTTCTGAGCCTGGTGCTTATCACCAGGCGCAGTTCAGCTGGCAGGGCGCATTCCTGGAAGCAGGATACTGGCTTCCCGCAGTCCATTTCTTCCCTTTATGCAGGGGTCACAATCAGGTGCCACAGCGTCATACCTGAAGGCCTAGGTCCCTTGGCCCTCCCCTGCGGCAGCAGTAGCAATGACAGTAATTGTAGAAGAAGTCATGACGCTGGCAGCCAACGGTCGCCGAATGTTTACTGTGTGCCAGCATCTTCTGTGTCCCCTTGAAGCTACCCAGCCCTCCCGCTAGGGGGCGCGCCCTCTATCATCAGACCCATTTTGCGGTGGAAGCGAGGAGAAAGTAAACATCTGCGCAGCTGATGCCCGCGGCAGGATTGGCCCCTGGTTGTAAGCATCCTCTCCAACTGGCCCCGAAAGCTCAAAGAAAGAAATGCTTGCTTCGTCCTGAGCCGGAGTGTGGACGACCAGCTTCCTGTTAGCGGCGGGCAGCTACCGATTCGGTTACGTGGGCGCTAGCGCCCAAGGTCAGGTTCGGGTGCCGCTTCCTTACAGCTGACCCATGGAGTTCTGCCAGAGGCCTAAACGGAATGACGCTGGTTGACTTTTTTGTGTGTGTGGGATCCCCTTCTCCTTTGGGGTTCACTTGAACTGGAAACACACTGAGGAATTAAAGACCATCAACTTCAGTTACACATCTGATACTTGATGAGTTTGAGGCTTAAAATGCAGTTCTGGAATATTTGTGAAACTTCTCGCATTCAGGGCTGAGAGCAGGTGATAACAAGAAAAGAAAACCAGCCTGAACGTTTGTGGTAGGAATATTCAGATCAATGTTTACCAAAAGTGAGCAATGATACAGAGCTCTGTTAAAGAACACGTTCTTGTGGTGTTCCGGTATTTACATTATTTTTACTTCAATGTTATAAACATTAAACTAGGAATCAACTTTTTATGCTTTTAGTTCTTATATAAGCCATACGGCCAACGAATGCACAAATAAAAACAGAGACACCGAAGAGTAAAATTCGAATTACGAAGCATTAATTGGAGAAGCTCAGTGGGGTAAGTGTCTGACTCTTGATTGCAGTTCAGGTCACGATCTTGCCCTCATGAGATCAAGCTCCGTATTGGGCTCTACGCTAAGCATGGAGCCTGCTTGAGATTTTCTCTCCCTCTGCCCACCCCCCCCACTCGTGCTTACGTGCTCTCTCTCTCTCTCTCAAAAAAAAAAAAAAGCATTAATCCTTGTGATGGATGTCACCTTGCTGACACTAAATTGTCACTTTTGTGCTTCTTAGGTTAAACCATATGCAGTTGCTGTTTTTGTAGGTCATGAATGACAGTGGCAGAAAGAGTAATTTACATGGTACATTTTTGTTAACTTCAGTCTTCTGACTATGAACAAGGTGGACCCCTCACTGGAGTCTCTATTATTATTCTTGTTATCATTACTACTTTTAAAACAATGTACTAGCTCTTACAGAATCACTCCAAGTGTACCTTGCGATACATGGCTTAAAAACTTAAACAAAAAATAGCGGTTAGTTTCCTCAAAATAAGAGCCATTTTGTATTTTCTGCTGAGTTTTTATGTTCCAAGATGGAACCCAAGGAGGACGTCTGTAGCATGATAAGCCAGGTACAATGCCACAGGGCAGGCACCCTGTGATGTCTCAGTTCCCCCATCATTTTTATCTTTCCAAATTACTACAAAACTTGTTTGTACATTCTGCCACGGCTTCATTTAGCAGAAATGTGTCAGTGACCTAATATGCCCTCTTCTGTCCTTTATCATTAGGCGGTGACACTTCAAGTGGTGTGTGACTGATGTACTATGTCTTTTCTGTGATGCCAAATCGATTTATTAACTACTCTAAGAGTCTAAGTTCTCGGTCTAGAAAAATGTCATTCCAGTGCGGACTCTCATGGCAAAAGAGAGGGTTTGCTTTTGCACCTGGTGATAGATTCCAACTAAGTACAACACGAGTCCGAGACTGATGCTGTCAACCAAATGACAGGCAGCTATGGCTTGCAAACATTTAAAGTTGAAAAGATTACCATCAAAATCGAAAACATTTAAAACATCAAAAGACAAAACTGTAAACAGGAGCTGAATTTCCAAGTGCTCAAGTCATCTGAGAACCGACAGGGATCTCTAGATCTTAGTGCAAGTCAGTCTTGTGCCGTCACAACAGAAGGGACCCTCAACCTTTCCTTTAAAGAGTAAGAGTTATTTGTGCATTAATGAGCACGAGTCAGCTTATTAAAACTTGATCAAAACACAGCTGTTTGGGAGCATGCTTTTTGCAGAAAGCAGGAGCCAATTACCCCAATGACTCCACTCCATGGAGTAGAGAGGAAGGCTACCTGAGAGCAGAAAGCAAAGCAAACCCTGAGGTTTCATCATTGGCTGTTCTCTTTCTCATGTAGGGTCCCTTTCCTACACTGCTCACCTTCCCCGTTTTACGCAGATCCCAACAAACGCGGTAAGAAAGCATGAGTTAAGAAAACAAGATGGTGATGGTGCTCTTGATCTGTTGGGAGGCCATGGGGCGGCCCTGCCATCACAGCAATGAGCCATTTCCCCAGAGCTTCCACCCCACCACAAGGGTGGCAGCCTTGTGCGGAGGGGTTTTCATGCCTCCGCGTCGGAAAGGTCATAGAGTCTGTGTTTCACACTAGGTCAGATTCTAGAAGGAGGGAATGTTTCCTGACCGAGGGGGCTTTAAAAGAGGGCTATTCCAGCTCAGTGCCCGGAATAACACTGACCTCGTTGGGGTGAAAGTGTCAGTGAAGGAATACGGCGCTCATTTGAGGGATGGGGAATAGCAGATCCCGAGTCCTAGAGGGAAACAAAGCTTTCCACAGACATCGGCCAATACAGACTCATTACTGCAAGATGGTTCTTTGAACAAGCACACGATCAAAGCCTAAAGAGGGTTTTGGAGAAAACAAAGTAAGCACCCTAACACACAGGCAGCTTGAAGTGATGCTGCATGGGATACGTAGGGGGGGACTCAGATTGCTCCCGAACTATCTGTGATCTGCCACAAGGGTTAAAGATGGTCACCAGTTTTTAAGAGAGAAGGACCTTGGGACTTACTATTAGAACATACAAAACAATATGTCATGACACAATACAAATCCACATAATTAATTACTAATTATTAGTAACAATGTCTACAATATGTCATGACACAATACAAATCCACAAAATTAATTACTAACAATTAGTAACAATGTCAGTGTAACTAGAGAAAATTGTGCAGCTGACCCTTGAACAGCACAGGTTGGTACTACACTGGTCCACTTATATGTAGATTTTTTCCTCAATATATACAGTATAGTAAATGTGATTTCTCTTCCTTATGATTTTCTTAACATTTTCTTTTCTCTAGCTTATTTTGTTGTAAGAATATAGTCTATAATACATATGACATACAAACTATGTGTCAATTGACTGTTTATATTATCGGTAAGGCTTTTGGTCAACGGTAGGCTATTAGTAATTGAGCTTTGGGGAGTCAAAGGTCATACGCAGATTCTCAACTGCATCGGAGTGGGGGTAAGGAGGTTGGTGTCCCAACCTCTGCATTGTTCAAGGTCGACTGTCTGTAGTTTTCCTTATCAAATGTGGCTTTAGGGATTCTCATGAGTTGTTTTCATCAAGTCTGAGTTAATGTTACACGCAGGTCCTGAATAGCAATGCACCACGCCAACTAGGAAATCAAGACTGGATGCCCACGGTGGGCAAATCCAAGAGCCCAGGGCGGGCTGCTGTTCTCCCTGCACCCTTCTTACCAAATACAGCCTGAAGGAGGCTGATTTCCCAGAATCTATTACCTGTAACCAACCTTGATGGGGAGGCTGCCTTGTAAGTCTTGGCCCTGAAGCACACTGACATAATGGCCCACGAACTACAAGGGAAGAACAGAGATGACCAAACACAAAGACAGTACAAAAGTGGAGGCGTTTACTACGGATGGGCCAGGGACACCCTCCTCCTGCCCCACCCCCAGCCTATATTCCCTTCCTAAATACTTGACCGCCTCTGTGTAGTCCCAGGCCCCGGGACCCTACCCACACACAACAACTGCTTCTGCTGTAACTTCCCAGCACTGAACGTGCAGACGGCACCGTGAGTGCTCAGGGGACGATTTGCTAAGGAGCGCTTTCCTTTTCAGTCCGGAACCTTTTGCCCGGGCTCTTGGATAGCATTTCAACACCCCCTTATACTTCCTCCAATTTATTGGCTACCGTGCCATTAGAGTCTGGACTCAGACATCCCCAGCCCCTTGAGGATACCTTGAAAGGAGAGGGCCTCGCTATAATAAGAAAACAGCAGACCTGAGACACGAAGGCGGCACTCTGATTTTCAAAAGAGGCTATGAGGCAGTGACCGCAGTCAGAAGTGAGAGCTGCTTACACGTCAGGAAGTGGGAAACGAGATCCCAAGCACGGAAGGGAGCCCCTGGCAGTGGTTCCTTCAGCTAAGGAGGGCGGGGGGGCAGGCGCGGAGACCCAGGGTAAGTGGTGAGGTCTGTGCCTCGACTGCCGGGAACGAGCTCGCGTGTGGTGACGTGAGGCTGCATGGGTGACAGGTGGCAGCCATTGCCACACGTGTACACGTTTGCGTGGGTGTGCACGTACAAACACTGCCTACGTCATTGGCAGTCTAGGCTCCCGACAACCTGTCTAGGCTGCCGACAACCAGCCTGGGTGGGCAGGTGAGGCTCAGGTGACCGCCTGAGGTGACACAAGTCAGTCATCAGTGGGGCCGGCCTCTGAACCCGGCTCTTCTAAAAATGAGTTCTTTACTCCTTGCTTTGTTAAAAATGTCCCTTCGAGAGTTTCAATAGCCTAACAAACGTAAGGGATTACTACCATTGTTTAGTGGCCATTTTGGGTCGGTCTGTTATGCTGCTCAGGGCAGACCAACTGGTCACCTTTTCGGGCAGAAGAAGGGGTGAACCTGTTGTGAAAAGGCCCTTTTCTTTCTCTTTTCCGTGCTGCCTTCCGCTGTCCTGGGCGAGGTGCAGGCTCGTGAAGGAGCGGGTTGGGGAAGGCAGGGAGGAACTTGCAGGGGCAAAGCCCAGCCTCTCAGACAGGTGTCCCCCAGCCCTGTCCTCACGTTCTCGCTCCAGTGACCCCCATCTCAAAATGCAGCTGCTTCTGTTTGAAACATCTCTGATTGTCAAGGATTTTTTTCCCCCCCTCTTACACTGGTCTTTAAATCAGTCTCCCTGTAACCTTATCTCGCTTAGCTCTGCCTTCTTCAACTTCTTGTGAATCCCTTTGAGTGTTTCTCTTCTCCGGGGGCCCCACTTTCTTGCGTGTTCCTTCATGCTGACGAAGGAGCCAGCCTCATCACCTTGTGAGTCACTCTCCCAGTGAGAAACTGAGATTTGTCATCGTTCTCTGAGAGTGGGTGCCTTCCCTTGTGGATAGCACTTCCGGTATGCTCTCGCCGTGTCACGTCTCCGAAGTTAGACACTATACTTCCACCTGTGGCAGTGACGGCATGGGCAGCCCTGTCATTGAGCCTTCACTTTGGCCCTTTTTTAGTACAGGACAGACAAATTAGCTCTACAAACCGTACAATTCTACTCCATCACATTTCATTTCATTTGGTCCATCAGTTGAGAACTTTTTCTTTTTAAAGTTTATTTATTTAGCATAAGAGACTGTTAAAAACTGAGAACAAATTGAGGGTTGATGGGGGGTGGGAGGGAGGGCAGGGTGGGAGGGAGGGCAGGGTGGGTGATGGGTATTGAGGAGGGCACCTTTTGGGATGAGCACTGGGTGTTGTATGGAAACCAATTTGACAGTAAATTTCATATATTAAAAAA